>NW_022630999.1:33674269-33942437 GCF_010015895.1 Lontra canadensis
TTCTTCTTCTTCTTCTTCTTCTTCTTCTTCTTCTTCTTCTTCTTCTTTTAAGAGAGGGACTGGGGGTGTGGGGCAGAGGGAGAAGAAGAGAGAGAATTTTAAGCAGGCTTCATGCCCAGTGCAGAACCCAACATGGGGCTCAATTTCACAACCCTGAGATCATGACCTGAGCTGAAATCAAAAGTCAGATACTTAAACCAGCTAAGCCATCCAGGTGCCCCTTACAGAAAGTTCTAATCACTCTTTTTATGCTCTAGTTCCAGATCCGTCCCCACCTCTATACAGTCCCTCCCAACTCATATACTCCAAATAACCCCATTAGGAAGTGACAGGTATAAAAATTTGGTTACATGAGATGAATAAGTTCTAGAGACCTGCTGTCCAACCTTAGGTCTGTAGTTGACAATCCTTGGGTCACACCCAGGTGTGCATTCTATCCCAGCTGTTGGTTGGGTGTGTGACCTGGGACAGTGTTTCTGCCTATCTGGACCTCCATTTCTCACTTGAAAAATGCAGATGTTACCAGTCACCTCCCAGATCAGCTGTGAAGAACCAAAGAGCATGCAATTAAAGTATTTATCCTCTTCTCTGGCTGCTCCATTATTTGTCACAAAATTAGAGTGAGGGGCCGAGGAAGGGTCATGCTCCCTGGGAGGTACCTGGTTCGCTGTGCATGGGGTTGGGTCTGGGTCTGAGGGAGGCTTGCAATGCAGTCCCAGGAGGCATGCTGCCGCAAGTCCCTTCCTCAGCAAGGTTCTGCAAGCCTAGAGGTGCCTCCTAACCTTTGTGTCCATGACCTTCCTATAGATGTGGGAAGAAGCCATCAGTCTATGCAAGGAGCTGGCGGAACAGTATGAGATGGAGATCTTTGACTATGAGCTCCTGAGCCAGAACCTGGTAAGGTTGGGTACCCAGGGCCTCGGGCTCCCCAGGGAGGCTGGCAAGAGGAAGTGGGAGGCCAGGTAGAGTCAGGACTACAGAAAAGGACTGGAAGTAGGGCCTGGGCTGAGGAAGGCTGCTGCAAGCCTTCCTTCCAGCTAGGAATATTTCCAGAGGGAGTATTCTGGGAAAACTCATCAGCGACAGTTTCCCGGATGGAGTAGTAAGTACCTGCTTGGCACTGGGGCAGCCGCTGCTGTTGCATACCCGATAAACACTGGGCTACATTTGCAGTAAAATCCCCACAAATCACTAAGCCAATTAAATAAAAACACAAATTTGTGCTTTCTGATTAACAGATAAATCACATTAAAATGCTCCCCATCTGGCCATTCCCCATTAGCTCCTCGGTGCTCGAGATTTGGTGGGGGTGAGTGGAAAGTGGGGGAAGCCAGCCTAGCCTGCTCATGCTGCAGATACCAGGTCTTGGTGGGGAGGTGGCCTCTGTAGGGACAAAGCAGGACATCCTGGCTGCTCCTACTGCTCGGACACCTCCCACAGATTTCCTGGCCCCCTCGGCCCAGGGCCCCAGTGCCCCATGTTGGCCTATTTGGAAGACCAGTCCAGCTGTGCCCAGGAAACTCTAAAGCAAGAGTCAGAATGTGGAGAGATGATTTATGGCTTCTTTGAGGGGGAAATGGGTACTGAGTACAGTGTTCTTGTTAAAAACAGCCGAGCTGTTAGCTGTTTGTACTGTGTGTAAGATACAATGCAAACACACATGCAGTCACACCAAAAGACACTACATCTACCCCATGTACATCCACATAGATGTTTGCAGACATGGAGACACGCATGCCTTCTAACCATGTGCATTCATGTGCTTGCACACAGACACACACTCATGGAGTGCACACTCATGTACGTACACATACATTCAGTACACATCTGTATGCACACATACATACACAGAATACACATTCGTCTGTACACATGCGCATACATGTCCCATACACATTTATGTACACATGCACACACATAGTACACATGCAATACACATGTACACATGTATGCACAGCACACGGGACACACATGTACCCATGGGACACATGGACACATGCACTTGCATGGAACACATGCTTGTGTGTGCACACATGGCGCACGTGTGATCGCACGTATGCACACACAGTGCAGATTCATGTGCCTGTTGATGTACGTGCACATCCGTGCTCTGAGGCTCTGCTGCACAGGCTTGTGTCCATGCACACTTATCTCCATTGTGTCAAATGTAAGAAGCCATCGGCGTGAGATGTGGTATTCTTTTCATGTACCCTGTCATGATATCTGTCTAGCTAATAGCAATTGTAAGATGCTAGTAGATGTAAAGTAAGATGTAAACTGTTTTCAGAGATGTTAACATACGAAAACACACACCTCTCAGAACTGATGAAATACGTGAAGTGCGCGCACACAGGAAGCCATCTATATCCAGGCATATCTGTGCATCTGTAGAGCCTCATAAACACATGCCTGGTGTGCCTGGGAGGAGCAGCAGTGTGGCGAGGGGGGCTCTGGACAGCTGGCTGGATTCAGCCCCACACTTACTCGCTGCATTAGGAGACACCATTTCTTTCTCTGCGAAACAAAGATACGATACATGGGAATTGTTACGAGGATGATGCAAGTAAGCGAGCTAGTATTCAATATGGAACTTGGTATAGGGTAAGGCCCATCTGTCATAGCTATTGCTATGATGTTTATAGACATATCCACGGACATGCAAACGTGTGCTCTGGGCATCTTGGTGTAATGGTCGTGTCTCAAGTGTGGTCTCTCTGAGCTGAATGTGCCTTTGGTGTGCATCTGTGCTGTTATAAGTTATGAGTTTTCTCCTTCCAGATCCAGCAGGCCAAATTCTATGAAAACATCATGAAAATCCTCAGGCCCAAGCCAGACTACTTTGCCGTTGGATACTACGGCCAGGGATTTCCCTCCTTTCTGCGGGTGAGTGTGCTGGTGACAGAGACCCAGGCCAGAGGCCTGTAGCCTCTCAGTTGTCACTTTGTGCATTGAGGATCTACTTATCCTCAAACTCTGTACTTTCCGGATTCCAAGTGCTGCCCTTCCCCCAGCACACGCCCAGTCCCTTCCCATCATCACCACCCTCAGCCACCCCATGTTTCTCTAGATGTGCAGCAACCAGAGCTGCCCCGTGAGGTAGTAGCTCCCTGTCCCTTGAGTGAGGCATTCAGGGAGAGCCAGAGGACCTCTACTACCCAGTAGGCAAGGCAGAGCACTCATTCTCAGACCCTTTGGGCTCAGGAATCTCTTTCCTATCTGAAAAATTACTGAAGTTCTCCATGAACTTTATACTTAAAGACTCTCTACATTTACCATATCCAAAATTAAAACTAAGAAAATTTAAAAATATTTATCGATGTATTTAAAAATAATCAAGTTAACATAACTTGTGTCTTTATGAAAAATAGTGTGCATTTTCCCACATTATCCCATAAAAATGTATGCAAACAGTAAGATTGTTTCATATTTCTGCAAATCTCTTTAATGTTTAGATTAAGAGAGAACAACTAGGTTCTTATACCTGCGTCTGCGTTCAGTCTGTCATGATAATACACATCATGCAGGCTCTGGAAAATTCTACTGTACATCTGAAAGAATCAGAGTAAAAAAGGTAAATACCAGCTGACCATTGTTATAAAGAGTGTTCCTTGGTCTTATGAGGTCCCAGAAGGGTTCCAGAGACCCTCAGATGTTTCTGGAACATACTTTTTGAACCAATGCTCTTATGGATTATTATTCACTGATCATGTAGAGAGTTGGACTAGGTCAGCTATAGGCTTCCTTCCTATAGGACACCTTCCAGTGAGCCTATGGTTCAGTTCTGAGATCAAGGAGATACAAAAGAAATAGCAAATCTGATGTTTGACCTTACTTGATTTACGGTCCAGTCCAGGACATAAGTCTCTCACTGTTACCAGTCAATGTGGGAATCAGAGTGGGCTCAGGGGAGGGAGCACCATAGCCTGCAGAAGAGGTCGATAGTAAGACATTCCTCGATGGAACAGAGGTGGCTTCCCAAACCTGCTTGTTCATCAGAACGCCCTGGGGATCCTACTCCCATAGATCCCATTTCAGTAGATGTGGAGCAAGGCCTGGGGAGCCGAACTTCTAGAAGTTTCTGAGGCCCATCTGTCAGTCCCTCAGATTTGATAGCACTAATAATGCAGAGGTGACAGATGAGGGTTTGGACCGAAGAACTTCCGGACCATTAGAGGTGGCACGCATGGTACAGATACAGTCTAGAACAGGGTTTCTCAACCTCAGGACTAGCGACATTTTAGACCAGGTTATTCTTCATTATGGAGGCTGTCCTCTGCATTGAGGGACATGTAGTAGCCCTGGGTCTCTACCCCCATGGTTCCGGTAGCTCTCCCCTCCCCAAGCTGTGACGACCAAAAATATTTCCAGAATTGCCAGGATCCCTTAGGAGGTGAAATCACCCCCAATTTGAAAACTACTGATTTAGAGGAGGCTAACACAATCAAAGAAGGATAAAGAGTGTATTTCTGTGGATCTAGAGCCAGGAGCCATGAGATGAAGGACCCGAATGCTGGGACCTTCCACCCAGCCCACATGGCCCATGAAAGGCAGGAGGGACGTTTTGTGGTCATGTAATCAGAAGAGCAGGTATGACACATTGAAAGGAGAGTGAGGAATAATTCTGAAAACTGTCCATAAGACAATCTGAAGAAGTTCTCAGCGCCATGATCCCCTCTCCTTTTAGAATGAAACTTTTGAAAGAAGTGGTATGCCTAGGTCGGTGAGTTGAGCTTCTTGCTGTGGTGGGGAAGCAGAAAGGAGAGAGACCTACAGGAGGTCATCATAGATCTGTGCTCATGTCACAAGCCTCCCAGCTTTGCTTGCATCACATTCTCCAAGCCTGGACCCTGAGATCTCTGTTGCGTGTCCTTTCTCTGCAGAACAAAGTATTCATCTACCGAGGGAAGGAGTATGAGCGGAGAGAAGATTTCCAGATGCAGCTGATGAGCCAGTTCCCCAATGCAGAGAAGATGAACACAACCTCTGCCCCTGGGGACGACGTCAAGAATGCCCCAGGCCAGTGTATCCTTGGAGAATGGCCCAACCAGGGTCCAGGCAGAGGCAGCTCTGCTGGGACTGTAGCCCACAGAACCCCACCTTAGAGCTTAGAGCTGCTGCCAGAATCATGGTAGTGGTGCCAATTTTAGTGTCCAATGTGGGATCCAAAGAATCCATCTCGGGAAACTCTAAACATTGCATTCATTGACCAATTCCCTCATTCAATCATTCTCATAATGAATACAATCAGGGCCTCACTCTGTGCCAATCATTGTGCAGGGTGCTGACAATCACACTCACAAAGTGGTCCTACCTTCAGGGAGCTTATAGTCTAGCAAGTAAAAGAGACACCAAACAACTAATTGTGCCATTAACTGTGTTTATGCAAATGGGATTAATGCCAAGAGGCCATGCAGGATACTGTGATCGGGAGGACAGAGATGGCTTCCTTGAGGAGGGTAATGTTGAACGTTAGCAACCAACTAACTGACTAACTAACTAACTAAGGCTGGTGGGAGGCAGGGAGAATGGCCTAGAAAGAGGAGAGGACTCTTATGTGCCCAGGCCTCAAGTTAGAAGGAGCACAGCGGGTTCCAAGAACTGAAGTAGTGTCACATTGCTTTTTTTTTTTTTTTTAAAGATTTTATTTATTTATTTGGCAGACAGAGACCACAGGTTGGCAGAGAGGCAGGCAGAGAGAGAGAGGAGGAAGCAGGCTCCCTGCCGAGCAGAGAGCCCGATGCAGGGCTCGATCCCAGGACCCTGGGATCATGACCTGAACTGAAGGCAGAGGCTTTAACCCACTGAGCCATCCAGGCGCCCTCACATTGCCCTTAATATAAGATCAAAACTCCTAGATGAGGCCAGTAGGCTGTCCACCATGTGACCCTCTGACTCCTGCCTGCTTCTCCAATGTCATTGCCCCCTCCCTGTGATTCTGTCTCCCTCTCATGCCCCTCTGACCACAGTGGCCTCATTTCTGTTGCCTAAACACACCTAGCTGGTTCCCCCTGGGCCTGTGCATCTTCTGTTCCCTCTGCAAGCCATGCCCTTCCCCTAGCTCCTTTCTCACCCATCAGACCCTAAGTTAGTGTCACCTCCTGTAAGAGCCTCTCCTGCTCACTTACGTAAAGTGGCCTTTTCTGAACTCTTCATGAGCCTCATATCTCAAACCTTGTTTGTTTCCTTTAGAGAACTGATCTCACTGCGTTATTTCTTGTGCTTTTTAAAGGTTAACATAAGCTAGACTGCAAACTCTGGGAGGGCAGAGGCCTGCACTGCCTTGTTCACGGCAGTACCCCTTCCCCCCAAGCCTGCCCCGGTGCACAAAGCTGACACTGAGAAATTCCTTGTTGATTAATACAAAGACAAGGGGAATAAGAGAGAAAGCAAAGAGAGATAGACAAATAGAGATAAGAAGGAAGAAAGGACACAGGGAGGGAGCCAGATCATTGGAGTCCGCAGAGGAGGGCACAGGAAACACAAGATGATGACAGTGAGGTTGGGTAGGCGGTGGTGTTCGTAGGGCCTGGAGGTGACACGGAGCAGGAGACAGGACTGCCGGGGGCAGAGAACGTATGAACCTGAGGATCAGGCAGACAGCTGAGTGAAGAGGCGCTCACCCACACTGGCTCCCCGCACCGCACCCCGTAGCGAAAATTAAGTTACAGCTTTTAAAATGGGGTTGACAAGTCGCATGGCTGGTCTGCTAAGTCTGCCAAACTTAATCCAAATATTTTTCCCTTGGGTGATAAATATGCATCTGTAACCTTTTCATTATGCTCACCTGCCCTTCATGCCTGCTCTACTGCGGTATTTGCAAGAGGAAATGCAACTAGTCCTGGGGCTGCCTGGTTACAAATGCAGTTTTGGTTAGAGCGGAGATAGATTAGTACTGAGGCCCTTCTTCAGTGGACTTGTGGTGTCGACTAGCTCTGTGGTCTTGTAGTTTGGGGTGGAGGGAGAGCATGTGTTACCAGGCCATCTCATCATCTGGGGAACTGATTCAGTGCCAGGAATCAGGTGGAAAAGGATAAAGGGCTGACATTCGCTAAATGTCCTCTTCATGCCATGCATGAGAATGAATGCTTGGTAAACATTATTTCCTTAACACCCATAAAACTCTATAAGATGGGTATTATTTTTGTCCTAGTTCATAAGGAAGGACTGTGTAGGGCAGAGACATAAAGTAATTTTCCTAGGGGCACAAACCTAGTTGGTGAGGAAGATGAGATCTAAACTCCAGGATCTATTTCCAAGTCTGTATTCTTTCTATAATGCCATCACTTTCATCAAGATTCACGAAGAGAATGTTCTTTATTAACTGTTCACTATGTACTGGGCATTTTTCATGCATTGTTTCATTTTTATCCTGATAGCAATCCTGTGAGTTGGGGAGTATGACTCTGTATTTTGCAAATAAGAAAACCTAGGCTCAAAAAAATCTAAGCAGCTTGCACAAGGTCCTGGGAACCAATAGAGCTAGGATTTGAACTCATGTCTGCCTATTGCCAAAATCTGAGCCCTGATTGCTCTGCTCGCCTACCTTCTCTAGTGGAGCTGACAAGCAGCTTAGAAGGGTGACTCCTATCATGTCTTCTCATTTAAGTATCAAGTAGGGGAAGACATCTGCAGCAAAGGTCTCTTAGTTGAGTGTCTCCTATCTCCCATCTTCTGCCTGTCCAGAACTTGGGGTCAAAGTTCCATGCATAGATTCAACATGTAGTGAGACAGTCTAGCCATGTGTCCTCCTGAACGTGATTTGAGGGCTCCAGTGTCACTAGCTTCCCCAGGACAGGTTTGGATTCTCCTCTTGGGCCAAGGCCAATTGCTAAGATCAGTAAATATGACCTAGAACCTTCTCTAAAACAAGGGTTAGCAAACTTCTATTTCAAGGACCAAATAGGAAATATTTTAGACTTTGTGGGCTGTGTGGCCTCTGTGTCATAACTACTCAACTCTGTTGTTGTAGTGGGAGAGCAGCCATAGATAATATATAAATGAATTAGAGTGGAAACCAAAGTGGTTTCCTTCTCAGAGAAGGCTGTTGGCTATATGGCTTGAGAAAGAAAATAGTTTTCCTGAATACTGCAGAAATCCTTCCAGTGAGGTTTGGCATTGGGTTCTCTCTCTCTCTCTCTCTCTCTCTCTCCTCTCCCACCCCGCTTCTCTCTCTTTCCCTCTGAGGGACTCTCATTTAATTCTCCAGAGGTAAAACAATTAAATCCCCAGCATATTAGTATGGACTGAGTTTATCAGAGGGGAACAATTGAATTTAACTTGGAATTATATTTTAGCCATTTCTTCCATGTGAAAGAATCATAGCCTCTGCCATTGGAAAGCTCACAGTATGGTGGGGAGGGCTTGGGAGGAGAAGAAGACCAGGAGCTAGAGAGATAAGAGTCCTAAGTACAGACAAATGCTGTGGAGAGTCAAAGGCAGGAAGGGACACTTGACTGGGGGTAAACTGAGTGCACACAGAGCCTGTCATAGTTCACATTTGTCTCAAGGGCTCACAGGGAGAGGGAGTGATGTGAGAAAATATTTCAAGCAAAGGGCATAGAAGAATCTTTTGGGTAACTGGAGATAATTGGTGGGACATGGGTTGGGATCATATTAAAGTATGATATATTTGAATGCCAATAAGAAGAGTTTGTGATTCATTAGTTGGCAGAAATTTCCAGTTCAGGAGAGAGTTTCTGGAGTTTTGGTGGTCACTGGGATGAGTGTATCCAAGTACACTCATCCCACTTGTACACTCATGCCGACTTACAAGAGTACTTGGATACCTGAGGAAGAGAGATGAGTAAAGGAGACATGGAAGGCAGAGGAAGGGAAGCAGGAGCCAGGGAAGAGGACCAGTGATGACTGGGTTTGTTTATTTGGATTACTCTGTTATCAGCTTAAAATGAATAAAGGTCTAGAATAGGCAGATAAAGCTCTCATCGCCTGTGCCTGTGTCAGGCATCACTAATCAATCATAGAACTGTTTCCCACTGGGCCTGGACACAGCCTTACAATCCTGCCACAGGCAGTTACTTTCAAGCTTTCAGACTTGGAATGCAAAATGATATCTATTTGCATGCTCTAAAGCAGTGTTTCCCAAGCTTAAGGATGCATATGTATCACCTGAAGATCCTAAGAAACTTCTCTGATTCAGTAGGTCTGAGGACAGGCTTGGGACTCACCATCTCTAATGAGTCTCCAGGTGATAGGATACCACTGGGAAAGGACCACACTGGAGTCTGGAGTCAAAGAACCCCAAGCCGGAGTGTTAACAGATCAAATACAAATCTCTGTCCTCTTCTCACAAGCTGTGCGACCTTCAACAACTAGTCTGGCTTCTTTGATTTTGATGTCCTCATCTAGGAAAGGGGGATGACTTACATGAATAACACTGCTCAGTGGAGTTGGCGAGATGCAAGGAGACCATGGGGAGATGTGTTCTGCAGTTGATTGAGAACTACACATTCATTAGATGATATTACCATCAATATAGAAATGATGATGATGATGATTAAGGACCACCAACCAACTGTTAGCAGGGGCTGAGCCCTGGGATAAAGTTGCAAATGATAAGTGGTTCTGTTAAGGAACAGGGTGACTACAACTCATTAGGACCTAGTTGGCAGCCAGCAACCTGAGGTCAGTCATTCAATCAAACCTGGCCTCAGAAGGGCTGTCCTGGCAGGTCTCATCTGGGACCTGCTATATTTGGAACTGTCCCTGCGGTCGACAACCTGGTGTGTGAGCCCTTAACTGCAGAAATCCCAGACATCCAGTGTTTCACTGTCCAGCCGGTCTTGGATGAACACCCAAGGTTCAAGAATAAGCCAGTGCCTGACCAGATAATAAAGTAAGACCCCAGTTCCCTGGAAGGAGGGATGGGGAAGAAAATGCCATGGGGCTGCCAAGCCAAGCGAGTGGCAGGATAGGCCCTGGTGCCCTTCCAGTTCTTTCTCTGGAAAGAAAGATTCTTTCCTCTTGGGGAAAGAATCACCTGCCCCCCATTAGCCATCTGGGCTCTGCCCTTGAAAAGGCTGTAGACAGAGATGGGAGGAACGAGGCACAGCAAATCCTCGGGAAGCAGCAATGACATATACTGAGCTGAAGATGACAGAGAGGTTCCAAGGAGTCCCTAGCCAGACTGTGGGCTGGGCAGGTGACAGACAGGGTGGGGACAGAGGGACAGTGCTCATCCTGAGCACGTCCTTCCAATGGGACATCTTCTCAGCATTTGTTGAGGTTGTGCAGTGACAGCAGTGTGGTCTGATTAGGATAAAGGGGCATTAGAGGAAGAAGCTTGAAGGCGGGTCTTCATCTGTTCAGAACCACATCACAAGGTCAGGGATGAGGCCATGAGGCAGGAGGTCGTGGGGCACCCCTCTGAGCTGCCCAGTTTACCTGCCTCAGACCCAGGTTCCCAGTATAGCTCGCAGAGGACAGTGGGAAGCAGGAGGACTTTGTGAGAAGAAGGGCCAATCCCTTCAGGGAGAGGCAGTCTGCCCCAGCAGCCTCACGCCAGTGCAGGAAGCTGAGCAGGTCTAGCTCAACTGGGGTCTGAGCCTCCCCTCACCCTTCAGCCAGATGCTGTGGGCAAGAATAGCAACTATACAGCTAGCACCATGCCCTGCGGGCCCCAGTGTGAGAGTCTCCCTAGAGATCCAGGAAGAGTGGCTGGAGCGGTGCTTGGGACACCTAAGGAAATCCTTAGAAGATACTCCTGGGACATGAGGCTAGGACCTTAGGCATATCTAGGTCCTTCGTTGAGGTCACAGGTATGCATTAATGCTAGAATTCCAACCTCTTGGGTACCCTAAGGGGTATTATGTTCTCATAGGACATAAGACTAGTCTAGCTGGTCTAGCTTCTAGAACACCTGACTTTAAATGCTACAACAATGGTATGGCCAGACCTGAAGTTTGCTGTAATGAGCCTCCCTGGACAGCACCAGGTCAGCCCAGGTTCAGTGTCAGCAGCCTGGCATGCTACCAGGAGCCTCTGCCTCTTCCTACCTTGCAGCTTTTATAAATCCAACTATGTGCAAAAGTTCCACTACTCCCGGCCTGTACGCAAAGGGACCGTCGACCCTGAGAATGAATTTGCTGTGAGTATCTCCCCTCCCCTTCAGCAGCCTTGATCATTCCCCCCAGGGTGACCTTAACCAACCAGAGCAGGCACCTGCCAATGTCAGAATGGGAGGGCATTCGATCCAAAGCAGTAAGAAATAAAACTAACATCTATCGATATGGTGACACCCATTCTCCAGTCTTTTACATTGGGTTTGTTTTCATTTCTTGAAACTTAGTTTCAAGTCCAGGCCTTGTGTGAAATGCACTTCTCAACCACAGGGCATTCAGGCATTTGCAGAACATAGGATCCCTCAGGCTAAGCAGAGGTGTTGATGAAGTCAAACCTTCCAAGAAATAGTAATAAGAAGCCCCAGCGATTTCAGTCCCCAGCATCTCCTGTGTGCTTCCCAGCTAGGATCTGTCTTTTGTTCCCAAGGTTGGCATGAGGAGGGGCTCTAAGTTTCCCTCAGCTCTTCGCCTTAGACTGTGATTCTGCCTATTTTGGGAATCACTGGTCCTTTAAGAATGTAGCACTGTGAACTCTCCCCCCAGAAAATACAGGTCGATGCATTCAATATTGCTTAAAAATCCTGACAATTCAGAGACCCAGACTAAGGTTTACCAAGCCTAAATCCAGGGACAACTTTAACTTCACATTGGGAAAGAATTCTTAAGGGTAATGTGGGAGTAGGTTTCTGAGTCCTGCAACATTCATCTGGACTCTAGGCAGATGAGAGGTTTGGGGGCCTGGCTGGGTTCTTGCCAAACTTCTCTGATGGCCAGTTGTCATGAAGTGTGTTGCTTTCCTGTCCTTGCCACCCCCTGCCTATGGGACAGTCGATGTGGATCGAGAGAACCTCCTTCATAACTGCCTACAAGCTTCCGGGGATCCTGCGCTGGTTTGAGGTGGTGCATATGTCCCAGGTGAGTCTCCAGGCCTTCCGGGAGTAGCCAGTCTCAGGAGCCCCTTTAAACTATAAGAAGGTGACAAGCCTTTGTTCAAAGCCTAGAATTCCAGTGCAGAATGGGACCTGGGGTACCATCCAGATCACCCGCTTTCAGATTTCTCGCTTTAGCATCAGACCAGTTCCCCCCCGCCCCGCCCACCTGTAAATGAAACTTACACGGAACCTGATAATTAAGCTGATGAATGGGAGCGTCTGTGGTTGGGTGCAGCGGGGAGGCAGGGGGCCTGGAATGCCATCACTCAGTCATACCCTCATCTCTTCCTCTCTCAGCAGCACCTTGGGGGTCCTCGGCAGACCCCACTGTGAACCCATTTTATAGTTAGATAAACTGAGGCTCAGAGAGAGGAAATCCCACAGAGGCAAAGCTTTGGCTAGACTGCAATTGTTTGAACTCCCCGTGGGGAGAGAGCATATTTTTTGCTTCTCAACACATGTCAGGGCCTCAATGTCTTTAAACAGCTAAGGATCTTGCAGATCCCAGGATACAAAAGAAACAGCCAGGGTGGTTGTGAGGAAACTTGAAATGTGGGGACATACTCAGGGTGTCATTCCATTATTCACTTAATAAATATTTAACGAGTACCCAATCTCAAGCACCTAGAGATTTTCCAGTGGAGCTTACATTCTAGTGGGGAAGTCATACTGAAAAGTCAAAGTAAGTAGAATAAGGTCATGGTGATAACCAGGATGGGGAAAAATAAAAGAAAGGGGCTGGTGGAGTGCTGCTATGTTAAATGGGGTGGCCAGAGAAGGCCTGGTGGAAGGGAGGGTGTGGTCCAGCAGATATTACAGATCCCGGGGCATTTTAGCAGTGGGACCAGCAAGGGCACAGGCCCTGGGGACAGAACATGCTTGTGTCTGATTCAGGGCAAGTGAGGTTGAGTAGTAGGAGTTTGACACCAGATCCTGTAGGACCTCGTCGGCCACCATAAGGACTTTATAGCTTTTCCACTGAGTCACCTGGAGCCTTGAGCAGAGAAGGGACAAGATCTGGCTGGCATTGCCAAATTACTGTAGTATCAGCTTGAGACCATCCCACTCTAGCCCCTACTGTCCTCAGCGGCTTGATGGCCCTCCAATCTCCTTTTCCCAGCCTTGGTCTAGACCTTTGGGAAAATAACATAATGATGACGACAAACTCTTACCAAGCATGTGCTAAACTGCTCACAGGCGTGATCTCATTTAATCCCCTCCACAGTAAAGCAAAGTAGATATTCTTATTCTCCCATTTCACAGATGAGGAAATCGACGTACCGTGGGAGTTTGTGGGTTATTTAAGCTTTAGCGAAAGAAGTGGGATTTGATTTTCACCTCCTATCTCAGACATCTGGACCAGATTCACTCTCTGCTTCCGGAAAGTGTCCCCAGCCCATCCTGACATCAGCAGCACCCTGGGAAGGAAAAACTGTTCATGCTCTTCATTCAGGGACACAGTGGTAAATGATAAGCTTTGACAGGTGTCCCAGGCAGGGTATCAAAGGCTTTACGGCTTTACCCCATCTAATCTTCACAAAACCCTGTGACATATATGCTCTTACTATTCCCATTTTTGAGGTGAGGAATCAGAAACTTTCTGCTAATATGTAGCCTCCACCATTGGCTCTGGCTGTGTCTTGTCCCATGGTGGAACTCTGCTCCAGTTAGGTTGTGGGCAGACTGAGGGAATTCCCGCCAACCCCTCTGGGGTGTTTCTCCTCAAAGCACTCATCATCCCCTAATGGACTACATAATTTGCCTATAGGCTATAGATATTTTTAATATCTACAATTTTAAACATAATAATAACATATTAGAATATAAGTTCCAGGAAGAGAGATTTTTGTCAATCTTGTTCCCTACCCTATCTCTGAGTGCAAAAATTAGTCTCGGGCACATAATCGGTGCTCAAGATTATTTGTTAGGTAAAGCCATCAATCCATCACTCAGTGAATCAGCAGAAACCCTTAATATCTGAGCTGGATATCTTGTTTTGTGAACTCAGGAGTGTGAAGTTAGGAAAGAGTCAACCTGTTGTTTTGCTTCATTTATCCGGATGCCTTCCGAGAGAAGGGTTTGAAAAACGTCCAAAGAGTTGATCAGAGTGAACTACCTCTAATAGCCACCCTCAGTTGAGTTCCAAGAACTTCAGGATGTCTCAGACATGAACGTTTCATGCCTGCAGAGTGAGTTTATTTCTAAAAACCTGTTTTTGTCTTAACATAAATCGGTATCTTGTTGTCGGTTGTTTCTTGCACGAATTGTCATGACTACAGTACTGTTATACAGAGCTGTGTTTTCCGATAGAATTCCAATGTCAGTTCTGTGGATTGAGGGTTCTTTCCTTGTTTGTGGCCCTGGGAACATGCAGTCTTTACAAAGGGCTTGGAGACCCCTTTCAGCTGGGATAGTAACAAGCTGTATTTGTTGGACAAACACTGTATATCTCTGAGCCTTAGCTTTCATTACCTGTAAGACAGAGATTGAAAAACTATGGAATTTCAGAGCTGAAAGTCACTGTAGAGGTCATTTAGTCCAAGAGGCTATAAATTCAAAAACCTTCCTAACCCGGGAAGATACTGTAAATATGTGAAATCATGGCATTAAGACAGCAGGGCGTGGCCTAAGCTGTGGCACGCTCCCTCTGGTTGTACTACGTCTTTAAAACAGGAGAACTTGTGTCTGGGCTGAATGAGAGGCCCAGTTTGGCCTATGGGTCTCCGTGTGCAAACCCACACCTGGTTCTTGTCCAGTCCCGTTACTGGCTTATAAAGACTCTGAAGCCCAGAGTGGGACCTGAATTGTTCAAGTGATCAGGTAGGAGTAAATTGTAATAATAACTTAGCCTGTCTTGTGCAGCTCATGGGATTCGTAAGAAGATTTAGGAGAGTGATAGGAGGGAAACGCCTGGGCCGCCTGGGTGGCTCAGTTGGTTAAGCGACTGCCTTCAGCTCAGGTCATGATCCCAGGGTCCTGGGATTGAGCCCCACATCGGGCTCCCTGCTTGGCATGAAGCCTGCTTCTTCCTCTCCCACTCCCATGCTTGTGTTCCCTCTCTCACTGTGTCTCTCTCTGTCAAATAAATAAATAAAATCTTAAAAAAAAAAAGAGGGACACGCCCTTGAAGAATATGAAATGCTACTTGATTGCAAGGTATTACCATCACTTCATCTTTCAGCCGACGTTTCTCCCCCTTAAAAATGTTCCCAAAGGATTTGCTCCCTGATAATTTAGTTTCCCCTCACAGCACCTTAGGCAAGCATTATATACTTGTACCGCTTAAAAAGAAACTGAGATTCAGGTTAGAAAACGGGCCGGAGATTCGAGGACTTGACTAAGTCCTAAGGACCAATAATAAGGCGAGTTTGGTAGCACAGTGGGCCAGCTGTGGTCAGAGAAGCTCCCTTTAAAAATCAGGAACCCCTCCCCCCATTCCCTCCCAGCTCTGCTGCCATCCGTCCTGGGGCCAGGGACCCCCGCTGTCCAGGGAACAAAAGAAGAGCGCCTGATTGTGGTGTAAGCCCAGCATGGGCTGACACCTTGGAGGCAATCAGTAAATGGAGCCGGCCCCATTAGCATGGTGATTGCTTTTATTCCTGTTATCAGCCCCTGACATCCAGGCCTCCCACCAAATGCAGAACCCCCATAACTGCTGAGATCTATATACTCAGGCGTAGGTGAGAAACCAAAAGAATTTTCCTTTTCATTCTCTGTTCCTGATGGCTATAATGAGGTTAAAAAATAGCTCCAGAAATGAGGAAAAAAGCCAATCAATAGGACTTTCCATTTTTAATAACTCTCCTTAAAGCCTGCATGTTTCAGACATGCCAGGCTATTGTTGAAATCCAGGTGTGGTGCTGGGCTCCATCCACGTGGTGGTGATAGATTTTCCTTAGAACTCAGTCTAGACCTTGGCCTTGTAAAGTCCCTGCGGGGATGGTCTATGCGCTTGCCAGAAATGGGACCATGGGTTGTAGCTTGTGGCCTAAGGACTGCAGCCCCCACCAGCCAGAGCAGCCTTCCCCGGGAGTTCATTTCCCTCTTTGTGCCTGTGCATGTGTGTGTGCGAGCGCATGTGTGTGCATGTTTGCGTGTGTTTGTGTGAATGCGGCAGGGGGCAGAAGGAAACAGAGGTAGAGTCTACTCCTGGGGCCTTCGTACCGCAGAGAGCGGCCATCCTCAAAAGTGTCCAGAAACAAGGGGTGCAGAGGCTAGGATCTCAGAGATCTGAGGAAATGGTTCAAAGAGATAACCAAGAGCATGGCTGTAGAGGCTGGTCTGTCCTTCTCACAATGATGGTTATAACAATAAGCAGGTGCCAACTTTTAGAGAACTCTGCTGTGAGTCGAGTGTCTTATTATCTCAAACAATCTTTGCTACATACCCAGTGAGACAGGCACTGTATCACTATCATGTCACAGATGATACAGTGTAGGGTCCCTACTTCCAAGAAGTCTTCCCCAGTTACTCAACCCTTCTCTCCAGCCTCTACTGGGCCCTGCCGGCAAGACTTATCTTCTTAAGGACAACTGCTGGCCTCTGTCCTCACACCCACAAGAATTAGTAACAGTGGCTCCCAGCCGCTCTCTGAAGCAGGTTTTCTTACCCTCTGTCCTTGTTTTACTCGAGTCAACCGAGGCTCAGAAGGGTTAGAAAACTTGTCCAAGTTTACGCAGCTAGAAAAAATAGCAGAGCTGAGATTTATGTTGTTTTAATTTGTTCAGTTTAAGGGTCCACAGACTCCGGCTTGTGAGCTGTACCCCACTTACACCTGTTTTGGTAAATAGTTCTATTGTAACAACCAGGCTCATTCACTCACAGGCTGCCTGTTGCCCCTTTCTCCCTGCAATAGCAGGTTGTGTCCTTGGCTCAGAGCCTAAAATATTTATCGTCTGGCCGTTTCACAGAAAAAGCGTGCAGATCCCTGGCTTTGTTTTGTATTCCAGGTCCCATCTTTTGAAAACCACACTGTTTTGCCAGTTCCCATTTTATGGCCCTCTGTTTATATTGCTTTCTGAGAGGTGTTGGAAAGGGGTTTCATTTGATCCTCTCAACTAAATTGAGTCCAGCTTGGAGCAGTGACATTTTATACAACAACCAACCCTAGGACCTACTATGGGCCTAGTGATCAGATCGCCAGATGCCCACACAGATCGTAACTCACACACAGTAGCTGCACAACAGGAGGGGCTGAACTGGAGCATGTTTTGCCCAGGTAGTAAGAAGAGAAAACCCTGGGGCACCTGGGTGGCTCAGTTGTGGCTGAGTCATTTGGCTCAGGTCCCAGGGTCCTGGGATTGAGCCCCACATCAGGCTTCCTGCTCACGAGGTAGCCTGCTTCTCCCTCTCCCACTCCCTGTGCTTGTGTTCCCTCTGTCTCTGTGCTTCTCTGTCAAATAAATAAATAAAAATCTAAAAAGGAAGGAAGAAAGGAAGGAAAAGAGAAAACCCTCCTTGGAGCAAACCCGGCCTCTGTAACCCCAGCGAGTGCCTGAGATTTCTTGCCTCTTACTCCCCAGGGAAATGCCATTCTCAGTAAGCAGAAAGTTAGCCTGCCTTTCCCTAGACAGGAGACAGCCCCTAGAGCTCACTGATTATAACAAGAGCCTGTTACAGCCCCTTGGGGAGCATTGCCTTATTTGAATTCCAACCCCAGAAGAAATCAATACCAATAATTATATCTGGTTTTTTTTTTTTAATTTTGTTTATTTATTTGACAGACAGAGATCACAAGTAGGCAGACAGGCAGGCAGAGAGAGAGAGAGGAGGAAGCAGGCTCCCCGCTGAGCAGAGAGCCCGATGCAGGACTCAAACCCAGGATGCCAGGATCATGATCTGAGCCGAAGGCAGAGGCTTTAACCCACTGAGCCACCCAGGTGCCCCAATTATATCTGTTTTTAAAGCAACCTGCTAAGGCCCTTTCTTCCTGATGATCTCGTTTTCAACAGACCACAATTAGCCCTCTGGAGAACGCCATTGAAACCATGTCCACAGCCAATGAGAAGATTCTGATGATGATCAACCAGTACCAGAGTGATGAAAGCCTCCCCATTAACCCGCTCTCCATGCTCCTGAATGGGATCGTGGATCCCGCTGTCATGGGAGGGTTCGCCAAGTATGAGAAGGTGAGGGCTTCCACACTCCAGCCACTCCACCACCACCACCACCATGGCCACAGAGCAGCGGCAGGAGGACCCAAGGGACAGATATAGCTGAAGGTCACTGTCTTACTATGGCTGTGTGTCCCCCGAAGGGACACTTCAGCTTGGTGGGACCTCAAACCCCTTCCCTCTCTCATCTCCTTTCCACCCTCAGTGCCCCATTCTGCTAAGGCAGGAAGGAGCAGGGGTCACCAGGATCCCCTATTCCAGAATCCTATTCCAGATCCCCTATACAGATGTATAGGAGGCACACATCAAAGCACGTGCCACCTGTGTGACCCCATATCTTCCACAGTTGATTGAGATGACCTCTACAAATGGAAAGAAATGAAACCCAGAATATGTGAACATATAGAAAGGCTAGGAGATCAACTCCAAAATGGGAGTTATAATCTAGGCATCCAAGTTGTAAGGTCTCTCCAGAGATGCCCACACATTTTAGCCACAGATTTTATGTTGAGCCTCCTGGTACCTGTGGCAAAAAGAGAAAAGCCAATAGTTATGTAAGTCACATTTTCCGCTGGGGGAATACCAATTTCTCAGTAGAGGGGCATAGCTTTTCCCAGCATTGAAGTAGAATAAAGAGACTTTATCTGGCTTTTACCTAGTCCATACATTAACGGCACAGAGGGGAAAAAGGACTCCTCATTCTAATACATCTCATAATGGATTCCCCATTTATCTTTTCTATGTCCTCCACTGATGTAAAACTAAGAATACAATGCAGTGGTATAATTTAGGGAGAGTCATTTCTGTCACCCAAGCAGCCCTTCTAGCTGCTCTTGGATATCCCATTAGTCATCATCAGTAAGGCTTTGTTCAGCCTTGAGGGGTGATAACACAAGTCTGTGTATGGGCATACACACTGAGGACCTAAGTCCAGAAAGAGCTAGCAGCTGCGTGGGGCACACACAGTAAGGGAGGTGGTCGGGGGAGCGGGAGCATCCCAGGGGGGATGCCTTCCTGAGTTCTTTTCCCTGGAGCAATGCTCAAAAACTTGAAGGATCATCAGAATCCCATGCAGGGCTTCTTCCTCCACTCCCCCCTTCCCCCTCCCCCAAGAGGTTCTGATTCAGTAGGTCTGGGTGGCACCCAAGAATTTACATGTCTGACAAATTCCCAAGTGTTGCTGATGCATCTGCTCCCGGGAGACTTGGAGAACAGCTTCGCTGGGATTTGTGGCCCTTGTCCAGTGGGTTCTGATCTGAGCCTCCAGGAAGAAGAAACAAAGTCCATGCCTACAGGGCCTTGCCCCATTCAAATACACATGACCTCATGCCCCCTCCAAAGGTGTCCTTTCCCAGTAATAGAGAGGTTGCTTGTGGGGTCCACGCCACATGAACAGGAAACCCCAAATGCTTGCCTGTCCTCCCCAGGCCTTTTTTACAGAGGAGTACACAAGGGATCACCCAGAGGACCAGGAAAAACTGAGCCGCCTCAAGGACCTGATCGCGTGGCAGGTAAAGCATAGCTGGACTGGGTCTGGGTCACCCTGTCTTGGTCCTGTCCTCTCCCTGCTCCCTTCCCCTCTGCCGGCTGGTCTCAGGCTGGCATGGCCTAGTTTAACCTCTTGTCCTGTCCCTTGACTTTCTGCCCTTCTTCTGAATCCATATCTCCCGTGGGCAGGCCTGCCCTGGAGCTGGCATTGAGGGCCCTGCACCCTGGGGTGGCGCACGGGTGCTGGGCAGCAGTGCTCTGCTGCGTGTTGCTAAAATGGCCCTATTGAATGCATGTGGAATTCAGAGAGGTGGCTTTACCCAGTGGGACAGAAGGGAAAGCCAGGCCCCCTGCCTGGCACACACCAATCAGATAACAGAAGATTTGGCCCCCACCCCCACCTCCTAAAGCTGGCCCCGTTTGTTGCAGATAAGGCAAGATGGATTATCAGGTTTGGAAAATAACTGAGGCCTTCATTTGGTGGGTTTTTGGTCAAAGAGCTTGCATTCTGCACCTCCCCAGAAGTCAAGCCAGAAAACTTGGAAGGCTCTGCCCTTCCTACCACCCTGCTTGTCTTTGTCTTTCCTCTACCCCTTCTCTCCCTGCACCCCATCTTCTCCCTCCAAGCTCTCCTTAAATCTCTGTCTTGCTGTGCATCTGTCCCTTCCTCCTTCTCTCTCACACCTTCCTTGCTTCTACCCCTCCTCTCTCTTTTGCCTCCCTCTGCCCCTCACATCCTAGTCTCTCCACTTCCCTCCTGCCTTCTCCCTGACTTTCTCTGGGTCCTTCTCCTGTGTTTTCTCTCCCTCCTTCTCTCTCCCTCCTTCTCTTTCCCTCTATTTATCTCTCCCCATCTCTCCTACTCCCCAGAGAAGAAACCGTCCACCAGGTCCCCCCACCCCCAGAAGCCTTCACCCTGTCCTTGGTCCTTGAACCTGAACCTGCTCTGCAGGGACCACTCAGCTCCCAGAACGCCAGGTGGGCTCCAGAGGGCAGGAGCTGGAGAGAGGCATGGAGCAGGGGACAGCAGTTTGCAGCTGCCTGTCCTCCCTCCCACCCTCCCTCCCTTCTTGACAGTCACCATGCAAAGAAAAGCAAGCTATTGTGGTAGGGAGTTTTTGTTACTCTAGGGAAATCAGGGAATGAGAAGCATTGGGTGCAGCCTCTTTTCTTAAAATAAGGATTCCTAATTCAGGTCCTTCTCTGCCTCTGCCAATATATGCAAAGCAAGGCTTTAAAAATGAAACAGCAAGTGCTGCACAGACACCGTTTCCTGAGTGCATTTTGTGTGTCTGGAATTTTCTCTCCCTTCTTACCTTGTGCCACCTGTGAAACACAAACTTCCCCAAGATCCCCAGCTTCCCGAGGTCATCATGCCCTTTAATACTCAAAGAATGATATTCCCCCTCACCACCCCCAGCCTGGTAATCAGGAAGGCCTGGCTTTGATTGGGTCCCTTTCTCAGATATTTCTGGGATGCCCCAGGGAGGGCTAGCACACCACACACATTTGTTTGGTTGTTGGAGTCAATTCTCAATCGGTATCACTGCCCTGGGCCCCTCTACCGGGTCTTATCACCTGGTAATTCATCTTCCATGTTGTGTCCACCACACCCAAAGCAGGAACCTCAGCCTCACAGCATAGCTAGTGCCAGGCTGTACCTTCTTAAAGAATTCTATCAGAGTCTTGGAGCTAATGGAGGGACATTAAAAAGAAGGGAGACTTTGAAAGTGTCTATTTGCTGTTACAGCTTTTAAGAGCAATTAACTTGGCTTCTTCAGACAGCGGCCCCTAGTGGCCACCTTCTCTGTAACACTTTCCTTACCTCTCCCACCCCGCCCCCAACAAGCCACCATGTTACAGAAGCCCACTCCTGACCTGGTAGCCACCCCCTCCCCAGCAAGGGGACCGGGTTCCTCCCACTCAGAGTCCAGACCCCCTAACCATGGGCACTTAACACTCAGAAGATGGTACCCTGCCATGGTGAAGGCAGCCTTGTAACAATATTACATACAGTGAATTAGCTCTTCCTTGTCCTTCTGTCCATTCATTCTTGTACCTTATATTTATTGAGATCCTACTGTGTGCCCAGCAACAGAAACAGTGCTGGACGAAATTAGGCCTGTTCCCTGACCTCTTAGAGCTTAATTCTAAATTGGATCTTAGTTTCACAAAGCCAGATATGCTTCGGATTTTTCTCAAAGCCTGAGAACTTTGGATTTCAAAGGGGAATCTCTTGTGCCTCGTCTAGGAACACAACAAAAGCCAAAGCTTTCCAAGTACTTTTTTGTGTTCAAGATTGCACAGATCTCAAGATTGATTGCGTCTTAATTTTTTTCTTTGTAAAGATTTTTCTCTATATTTATCAGCATGGACAGATGTCTACAGTGAATTCATCTTTCAAACATGCTGTGAGATATTACATACAGAAAAGTACACATAGCAAAAATGTGCATCATGTTGATTTATCACAAAGTGTACACCATATGACCACCTACTGGATGAAGCAGAGCCCAGAAGCCCGCCTGTGTCTATAAGCCTCGCTTGTAGTCATTTTTAGTCTTCCCCAAGACTGACCACAGTCCTGCTTGCACAGTAATCATTTCCTTGCTCCTTTAAAAATAATTTTTAGGGGCGCCTGGGTAGCTCAGTGGGTTAAGCCTCTGCCTTCTGCTCAGGTCATGATCCCAGGGTCCTGGGATCGAGCCCCGCATTGGGTTCTCTGCTCAGCAGGGAGCCTGCTTCTCCCTCTCTCTCTGCCTGCCTCTCTGCCTACTTGTGATCTCTGTCTGTCAAATAAATAAATAAAATCTTAAAACAAAATTTTAAAAGTAAAAATAGTTTTTAGCCACTCAAGCACTCACTCCTAAACACCAGAGTTTACTTTTGCTTATTTTTGGCCTGTAATACAGATGAGGCCATGCAGTATACATTCTCTGGGTCTAACTTATTTGCTCAATGCTATGTTTGTAAAATTCACTCATCTTGTACATAGCTATCATTCTTCCATTTTCACTGATGTATAATATGGTCTGTATAGCTGGATTGTGTGACGCTACCAAAACATATTTATTTCTTTTTCAACTGATGGAGATTTAGGTTGGTTGTAGTTTGGGACTATAACAAGGAATGCTGCTCTGAACGTCTTTATAGATGTCTTTGGGGCACACATATGCATAATTTCTGACGGGTGTGTACCTAGGCACGGAGTTGGTTATAGTGTGGAGTATCGAGGTCTGCGAGATACTGCCGAACTTCAATCAGCACAGTTAGTTTGGCCTGGTCTTGAATTTCATATAAGTGGTATTATACGTATGTATTACTATACAGTATGGACTACTGTGTGTCTGGCTTCTTCTGGTCAACGCAGTGCCTTTGAGATTCAACCAGATTGTCGCATAGGTCAGAGGTCTATGTTTTTTTTTTAATTTCCCTCATCCATTACATGAATGTACAACATACCAATAACATAACAATTCATTTATCCATTCCCTTGTTGGTGGACATTTGGGTTGCTCTCAGGCTTTGTGTAATATGAATACAGTTGCAATGAACATTCTTGTTTCTGTCTTTTGGTGAACATAACTACTCACTTCGCTCAGTACGTGTCTAGTACCGGAATTTCCAGGTCAGGCAGCTTTGGCCCTACTGGATACAAAGAAACAGTTTTCCAAAGAATCAGCTTTGGCTTCCTCAATCCTCTCTGCTGTAAGTTTGTTTCTTTTGTTATCCACACCTACTCTCACATTTATTATGTCCTTTCTTTTACTCTTGTTGGATTTAATTTGCTGTTCTTTCACTAAAATTTTGAGATGGATGCCTAGATAATTGATTTCCTGTCTTTGTTAGTGTTGTAAACCCATTCTCCAACTATACCTATGCTATTAGGTTTTATATGTGGGATTTCTATTATTATTCCTCTTTTTTTCTTTTTAAAGATTTTTATTATTTATTTATTTGACAGAGATCACAGTAGGCAGAGAGGCAGGCAGAGCGAGAGGAAGGGAAGCAGGCTCCCTGCTGAGCAGAGAGCCCGATGCGGGGCTCCATCCCAGGACCCTGGGATTGTGACCTGAGCCGAAGGCAGAGGCTTTAACCCACTGAACCACCCAGGAGCCCCATTATTCCTCTTTTTTATATAAAATTTTTGTCTTATTTCATGGATGGAGGATCTTTTCTGTTTCTATATACTAATTAAACTTTTTAAAATACTGTTTTCTTAGGCGCTCTTTATGCTCCCTGTTTTTTCCAAGTTAGTTCATGTGTTCCTCCCTGCTACCCTTCCTCCCTTTTTTTTTTCCTTTTTCTTTTTTCCTTTTTGCTTTCCTTCCTATCTGTCGGTTCTGATCTCTGTCTTTCATACTGGAGAACCTCCTTCAATGTTTGGTGATCTTCATAGACAGAGGCATGAAAGACCTAAGTGAAACTCTGTGTACATGGGTGGTGGCTTCGTCAGCTAGATGGCATCACTATGTGGTAACTGAGTGACCCACAGATATCTCTATAATGGGTCATTCCCTTTCTCCAGCTACACACCTTTCAAACATAGGAAAGATAATCCTGGCAATGATGCTGCTAGAATCTGGGACCTGAGAGGTGAAGGGCTTCCATCAGTAGGCAGACTTCCCCCTTCAACCCCCATTTCCAATCTGGCTCCTCATCCCTGCCATTGTGCCTGGGGCCTTCAAGCCCAGTGTCCCTTGTTCTAATTATTCTAGAGGATAAACTCCTTCTTCTAGGGGAAATGGGAAAATATAATCCTTGGCCACAGGGCGAAGTGACACAGACCTGGAGGTCTAACTGCTCCTGTCACAGGATTTCAACTTATCCCTCTGTGTTCAGCTCCTCAAGTCACCCTGACTTTTCTGGGCTACCTGCTGCCTCCCATCACTAAGGCCCTCATGAGTTTCTAGAGGCAGATTGGCCTCTTCTTATCACTAACTCCCTCCTCTGCTCCGGGAGGTCACTTGCCGTCCATCATCCGCTGGACATGGTGAAGGTCAGATAAGATTTCGGTTTCTCATTCACTTTGTGCCTTCAGAGCTATCTCCCAAAGAAGGAGCCAGTAGTGTCCTTAAAGAAATGTTTATTTTCTTCTCCTCAAAATAATCTATATTCTTTGCACACCTAGTTATGTCCCACTGGGGCCACACTGTCAGCGTTCCTTCTAGCGGTGGCCACTGTGGCTCGGCTATTCTTGCTTCTTGCCACCATTGAGGCAGAATCCCACTGACCTCCTTTGTTGATGAGTGAGTTTAACTCCCTCACATCAGTCACCTCATCTGCCCCCATCTTCCCAAGGCTTTTACATCACTGTGAAAATTCCCTATTGGCTAGTACCTTAGTGTATTAACACTTCCCTATCTTTTTCAGCAGCCACATAAGGTATCCCCGGACCTCCCATGTTATAAGACGAAGCTATGTCCCTCCTCCTTTTCCTTGCGGCCCTTCTTTCCTTCTATCTGCTAGCTTCTGACACTCATCCTTTCCCTTTGCATTGCCCAGAGCTTCTTGGGCAAACTTTATGTGAGCATCACCAAGCTTCCTCCCTGCTCGCCCCACACTCTGCCCCTTAGTAGACTTTCCTAAACATACAGCCTCTAGTGCAGGTCTGACCCTCCTAGGGGGCAAGGGTGGCTGGAGGGGTTTCTCGCCTTCCAGAGCCAACCCCAGGGCTGCAGCTTGCCCATTCCCCAGGGCTGCCGATTCTGTGAAGGTCTCAGAGGCCCCGGTGCCCTCCACAAGTTCTGAGCAGCCCAATGTGACTTCAGCCATCTTTACGGGCCAGGTCCCAGGCCACAGCCAGGAGGCCAGCCTGTGGCTCATCGTCTACCCTTTCTCTCCAGATCCCTTTCCTGGGAGCTGGGATTAAAATCCATGAGAAAAGGGTGTCAGAGAATCTGCGGCCCTTCCACGACCGGATGGAAGAATGTTTCAAGAACCTGAAAGTGAAGGTGGAGAAGGAGTATGGTGTCAGAGAAATGGTAGGCATGGTCCCCAAGTCTGGGAGGGGTAAGACTGGTGGAGTGCAGTGTGGGGGGCGGGCGGGGCGGGGGGGATGGGAGCTGGCAGGGACCCTGCAAAGGAACTTCCCCTGGAGGAGGAGGACCTGACCCTGGCGAACCTTCCTGTAAACATGGCCCCTCACGGTCACCCCTAGACAAAGCCCAGGTACAAAGAGGGCCCTCCACACTTAGGGACTGTGGACGCACCTGATATGTGCCCAGCCTGATCTCAGCCCTTGGCATCTACAGCCCATTAAGTCCTC
The DNA here is from genome assembly GCF_010015895.1 of Lontra canadensis. Lineage (NCBI taxonomy): Eukaryota > Metazoa > Chordata > Mammalia > Carnivora > Mustelidae > Lontra > Lontra canadensis. Next base: position 33,700,149 of record NW_022630999.1, read on the forward strand.
ACCACGTGCCTGGGAAGTAGGAATGGTTTTCAACTCCTTGCATCTCTTTGGGAGGTTCAGAAGTGCTAAGTAACTTGCCAAAGGCTGCACAGCAAGAGAGTGCAAGGCAGAATTTTCACCTGGCTCTGTTTGCCTCCAAAGCTAGTGCTTTGGGCCACTAATAAGCTCTGGGACATAAAGAGGCCAGTGGCCTGGTACTCACAGGGACATCTTTATCCTCCTCCCCAGGAAGCAGAATCCTGAAACATCAAGGCTGTGTGGTCCCATAGAGGCCATGTGGCTCAAGCCTCTGACTCTATAGATTAGAAAACTGAGGCCCAGAGGGGGTCCTGAGTTCCTAAAAAGAGTGTAGAGGTAAACCCAGGCCTCTTGTCTTCTGGCCTGAGTTTTTCCATGAAACGAGTCCCGCAATTCTGTTGTTAGCTACCAGAATTGGGTCAGATCTCACAGGTTAAGGCCAGAGTCCTCCATAAGACTGCCCTCCCTTCAGAGACTGGGGTTCCCAAGCCCCCGCCACGTCTGACCAACTGGTTTCAAACTTGGGGGTTCACTTGACCCCTTCAGGTTCACAGAATTCCACAGAACTCAAGAAAGCTCTATGTTATGATCACAGTTTTATGGCAAAAATACAAATTAGGACCAGCTGAAGGAAGTGATGCAGAGGGTGAGGCTGGGAGTTGTCCCAAACACACCGTGGACGTGTGCCAAGGGCACGACTTCCCTGCCGGACCATCCATGCAGCCACCAGGACACTCACCCTAGCCTTATCTGGGGTGCTCTTACTGGGGTTTTATTACATCGTCATGAGGGGGTGACCCCTGGGCCGCATGACTGAAATCCGCCCAGCCCCTTGTCCTCTCTAGAGGTGGGACGTCTACCAGCTGGGACAGAGCCTGACCTGGGAACCCCACGGTGGGTCCCTCGGCCTGGCCTCCAGCCCGAGTCTTCTCATGAGTATCATGGGACCCCCGAGAAGAACAAAGGGGACATTAAGAGATCAGCTCCCAGGAACAAGGAATAAAGGCCAGCCCAATTCTTTCCTAAAACAACCACCCCCTGGCTTCAGCCCGCAAGGAATTTTGTGCAGTGCCCTGCCCTGCCCGGCAGCTCCGTCCTGCTCAGCTGGAGGAGGTGGGGGAGGGCTGTGGCCACAGGATTGGCCCCTTCAGCCCAGGGCGGGCTGCTCACCACTCTGCTCTCCCCGCCTGCAGCCCGACTTTGAGGACAGGCGTGTGGGCCGCCCGCGGTCCATGCTGCGCTCCTACAGGCAGATGTCCATCATCTCTATGGCTTCCATGAACTCTGACTGCAGCACCCCCAGCAGGACCACCTCTGAGAGGTCAGTGCCTGCCCCAGGAGCCCCCAGCACTGCTGACCCCCCACCTTGCCCCTGGGTCCCCAGCAAAGCCTTGCTGCTTCTCCTTCTGCCCCAGAGGCCACCTGTCTACTACTTCCCTACCCTCCTGCTTCCGAGCCTTTCCCTAGCTGGTGCCTCACTAAAACCCCCATGGGCATACTGTGACGCTGCTATCCTTAGTGCCACTGAGAGGGGGTCACTGGAGGTCCAAGCCCAAGGCAGCTTTTCTGAGCCCTGGCAGGACTTGGCCACAGCTGGTGTCCTCCCAGCCTAGCCATCTCTGGGCTGGAGCTCCTACCCCAGCCTGTTCAATCTCACCTCTCCTCATCTCTGCTGGGCGCCACCCCCCCAAACTCCCTACAGAGCTGCCCCTCCTGCACCCACCCATCCCTCTGCAGGGGAAAAAGGTGCTCCTTCACTCCATGAAAATCCTCTCCCCTCCCACCATCCTGGGGTCTTCCGTTCCACCCGGCCCAACTCCTCTCCTCCAAAGACATGGTAACGTGAGTCGAGGACTCTCCAGCCTCACCTCCTGGCTGTCTCACACGGTCCTGCAGACACCTGCACTTACTGGAAGGAGAGAATGGCTCAGGGAGGCTGAGTGATTTGCCCCAGGCCTTCAGTAAAAGGGACAGAGCTGGACTTGAATCCAGAGCCGCAGCCTAGCCCTGTCTCTCCTCACTGCATGTCTTTCCTGCTTAGGCTCCCATCCCCCAATTTCATTTTACTCTGTATTTTGGATGTTTGCAAATTAAGCAAGCAGCTCCCCGAACTCTGCCAGGTTAGTGGATCTGCCGCTGACTCCTGTAGGGACAACTCAGCCAGCCTGGCTCCCTGCGAGGCGGTCCCCGTGAAGCTCTAACTGCAGTTCCTACTGCCGCCCTTGTGCCCTTCAGCTTTGACCTGGAATTAGCAACTCCGAAGACTCCAAAAGCGGAGCCGGTGGAGATGATCTCTGTGGGGAGCACTCTGCCGGAAGTCAAGCTGCGGCGGTCCAAGAAGAGGGCCAAGAGGAGCAGCGTGGTGTTTGCGGATGAGAAGGCTGCAGCCGAGTCGGACCTGAAGCGGGTAAGCAGCCCCAGCAGGCTGCCTCTTACACCTTTAGTGCATCTCTGCTGCTCACATGCTATCCAGGGCCCCCAGAGAAGGTCCCATTCGAGCCTCGTGCTTGCAGCAAGGCAGGGGATGCAGAGGGAGTGTCTGAGGAGCAGGGAAGCAAAGCGCTGCAAATGTTCATCCAGCCTGACGTGACGGAGCCGGGATTTGAACCCCAGCTGTTAAGACTCCAGCCTGCGCATGCCTTTCCCACCATGTGGCAAATGGGAGAAGCTGCCTGGGGCACCCAGACAGAGGGAGGCAGCGCACCCAGTGCTGGGCTGCTGTTTCTACATCTCTGCCCCGTGTCCCTCACCCAAGGACCATTCCTACCTCTGACATCTCAGAACCTGCTGGGCTCCTCTAGTGAACCAGGAACCCAGCTACAGATGTAGAGATGGACTCTCACTGCCCTGACTTTAAGATTTTTTGTCCTATAACTAATAACTCTTTAATAGTGAAACTTGGTGTCATTGGGTTCAAATCTTAGTTTCCCTTGAAAGAGAAGTTTGTTGAAGGCATTCTTAGAGGCTAGGAAGGGGAGAGGGATTAACTGTTCTGGCAAGGGAGGGGTGTCAGATGAAAGGGCAAGGGTCCTGCTAAGATGCCTTCCAGTAAAGAAAAGATCCTGCACACACTTCCCAGTAGACCTTGGAGGCTACTCTTGCCAGGGCACAAAAGTGGAAATAAGTCCTCCATGTTTTACTACTCTAGGGGGTATCATTCACATGATTGTCTAAAATGAATGTCTCCCAACCCCTAGAGTAACATAGTATCAACTTGTGCAACTGTACATGGCAGGCTGGCATGGGATGATAGAAAACAGAATAAGTCAGCTAGGTACACAGAAGCCTTGCCAAGCCATTATCACTGACTTTGCCAGGCCAGGAGCTGCCTAATGCTAAGACTCTGTGGTGTGTGTGTGTGTGTGTGTGTGTCTGCATGTGTGTGTGTATATGTGTGTGTATGGTGTATTTCTTCAGCTTTCCCGGAAGCACGAGTTCATGAGTGACACCAACCTCTCGGAGCATGCGGCCATTCCCCCCAGGGCATCCATCCTCTCTCAGATGAGTTTTGCCAGTCAGTCCATGCCCACTATCCCAGGTATGCTCCCTGCCACCGGCAGCACTGGAGGGTACAGGGATAATGGGGCCACCAGCCTGGGGGGTGGACAGTGGGTGGGGACTGTAGCCATATAGCAAAGGGGCCGGCCATCCCGGGGGCAAGAGGCTCTGCTCAGAGGCCCCCGTCCTCTGAGCTCTCACCACCCTGCCCCCGTTCTGTAGGGCAAGCTGACCTGCAAACCCAACCTGGAGCTGGGCTGGAGGCCTGTGGTCCCTCTGGTCCTTAGGAGTCACTAGGAATCCACTTGTCACACTAGGCAGCCCTGCATTCTCCGTTAGCCTGGCCTCCCCACTGGCCAGAAGCCCTCTGTTTCCTTTTTGGACCTGGAACCCTCTTCTGGAATTGCAGAAATTGCCACCACATCATCTAGCTGGAGAGTGTTTGATTCATAGATGCTACCTGTTTCTGCCACCACTCCTTCACTGTCCAGTGAGGAGGGCAGCAGCACACGGCTGTCCATTCCTACATCGCTGAGGAGGATGCTGCAGCCCTAACGGGGACAGTCACACCCCGGATCGCTGTGTCTGGTGGGCCTCTGTCTCCAGGCCAAGGATTGGGGGGAGCAGGACAGACAAGCAGCTCCCCTGTGGAGCTCAGCAGGCAGATCTCAGCAAAGACCCCTGCCATCTCTTGAGTGCTGACCGCCACCAGGCCTCGTGCTGAATTTTCATCTTTGATTTACACCTCAACACATAGCTACAAAGTAGATGATGTCGTTAGCCCCATTGTGTGGATGAGAAAACTGAGGCACTGGGAATGTCAGGCTCCTGCACGTCACCAGCTAGAAAGGGACAGAGGCTGAGTGTAGGCCAGGCCCTCTGTCCCTGGAACCGTGCCCTTGACCCCGGCCTCATCGTACCAGGCACAATAGCCCCTGAGCTGTGGCATCTGGCCAGACACACAGTCATGTCCCTGTCATCCTCTCACACCGCCACGATACCCTGGAGGTCTGCACTGCTGTCTCTATGTTATCAAGGTCAAAACGGTGTCAAGAGGTAGCTGATTTGTCAGGTCCACACATCTCTGAGCTGGGAGCTGCGGCTAACAGTTCTCTCCACCAGCCCCTGCCTTAGGGAAGATGAGAAATTTCTCCTGGTGTAGAAAGATGAAGGAAGAGTGAGCTCACATCGTCTCCCCACTTTGGGGCAAAAGGCCACCTTCCCTAAGGATATCAGGGTCCCAGCAGCCAGGCGGCCTTCCCCCAGGTCCCCACATTTCTAGCTCAGAAGCCCCGACGATACTTTGATGGGGCCAGACAGCAGGCCCCTGCCCGGGGTTTGGCCAGCCGTGCCCGGGAGGACAGCTTCAACAGTCCCCTTCAAGGCAGCAGCCAGGCCTTCCTGCCTCCTGCCTGGCACTGTGATGTGCCCTCCCTGGCTTCTGTCTCTGTGCCCCAGCCAGTCTCCTGCCTACCTCCCGCATGTCACCCTCCTGTCCCTTAGGCACCGCCTCTCCTCCACCCACCCACTCACTCCCTCTCTCCACTGTCCTTGCAGCCCTCACGCTCTCAGTGGCAGGCGTGCCTGGGATAGAGGACGCCAGCTCGTCTCCCCGCCTCAGCCAGACCTTCTTCCCTCTCTCAGACGGCGACAAGAAGACACTCAAACGGAAGAAAGTAAATCAGTTCTTCAAGACGATGGTGAGGACCCAGATGGGTGGAAAGACAAGTGTACGTGGGAGGGGGATGGGAAGAAAGCAACGCAGAGAGAGGAGAAAATGGGGGTGGGGGAAGGCAAGCATGAGTGTGCACGCACAGGCACGCACATTTGTACTCTCCCTGGGAGGCATGGTCAGGCCCGCAGGGGTTGGGATGCTAGCCAGAGATGCCCTCTGAGCAGGACTGACCCCAGCAAGAACTGTCAAGGGGAGACACAGGGCCCCTGGGACTCCAGGACTGGTCACCGTCCTTTGCCCAAGTTGCCTTTTGGTGTGCCTGTCAGAGCCACAGCAGCTGGCTATCTTTGGAAGCTGAAAGTGCTTTTTAATTTTCTTTTTTGGAAGAGCTTTCCTATTCAACTTATATTACAGAATCCTACTAATTAAAAGTTTCCAAGCCCTGACTTTTCATGGCCCATCTCCTATTGTTACTTGTCGGTCTTTACTCAAGATAAAAAAAAGTCCCATCGACACTTCTGATCCTTGAGATAATACAAACCAGAGCCCGGCTACTATAATAATCCCAGGCTTACTGCGAGCATACAGGGAGTCAGGCACCATGCTGAGCCCCTTCCAGACCTTGTCCCATGTGACCTGCCATGACCCCAGGAGGAGCTGATGGGGCTCACAGAGTTAGGGAGCGACTGGTTTCCACAGTGCATGGGGCCGCAGAGGCTGTGCTCAAACCATGGTGGGGTGCCCCCTCTCTGTCCAAAGTCAGAGTCATACTATCCTGCACTCATGAGACTTTGGGCAGGGAGCCTTGCGACTGGGACAGGGAAGCCCTGCCTCGGTGCTCATGAGAATCCCATCCTGTGTGTGTGTGTGTGTGTGTGTGTGTGTGTGTGTTTGTTTATTTTCTTCTCCCACAAAGCTGGCCAGCAAATCTGCTGAAGAAGGCAAGCAGATCCCTGACTTCCTGTCCTCGGACCTGTGAGCTGCAGCTGACCAGGGATGCACAAGGGGAACCAGCGAGAGAACTTTCCAGAGGAAAAGAGACATGGTGGGACACTGAGACCTCAAAGTGGGACACCTCCTTCCAGCTGCTCTCCCTAAGAGGAACAAGGGCTGATCTGGCCCCCGCTCCCCGTGATCCAAGAGCCCGGTGAGGACGCCCCTGCCCAGATTCGGGGCTGTGTGCACAAGGAGCCAGCAAGAATGTTCTCTCCCACCGCTCTCTCCCCAACATCCTAGACGCATCTTTTAATAACCCGGTTTCTTAGGTATAAGGAGCTGTATTTTTGTTTCATTTTTTTAAGTCCTAGCACCTAACAGAGCAGCCTCTTAAATATTCTTTTATTTTATTTTTGGTTAATAGTTTGTACTTCACATTTTTTATACAACCAACCAGTCTTTTTCCTAGTTGATCTTTTCCAAAGTGTCACTGTTTTCTTACTGACAATAAAAATGGTGCATGGCTCCCATCAGCCTTGTTGCATAATTCCATCGGCAGCCTCCCCGCAGCCTGGAGAGGGCGGGAAGGCAGGCCACGCAGACCTGTCGTGATGTTGAGGGGCCTGGCTCCAGCCTGTCGCGGCGCCAGATTTGCCCTCCTCGTCCGTGGCCCCCCACCCCTGGGAGCCTTCTCCAGGATTCCAGTTCCTTAGGGGCCGAATGCTGGCATGTAAGGACGCCAAAAAAGCCTGCCAGAATCACCCTCAGGTGATCCTCCTACTACCTTTCTCCCCTTCTGGAAAGGGATGGAAAAGCCATGCGACCAAAGGCTCAAGAGTTAGGAAAACAGTGGACAAGTGGTCCGACCTTTGGATTTTGTCACCAAGTCAGAAGTGGTAGCTTTACTTGGCGGAATCCCAGGCTTCTCAGATGAGGCCCAAGAAAGTTGAGGAGCTCTTATGGGCAGAGAAAAGATCGTGGAAGCAAAGGCTTCCCTCCATAGCCCGAGGGAACCGTGCAGGGAGAGGCCTTGGCAGAGCCTAAGGACTCCGTCTGAAAGGTGGACTCCAGCTGGGAAAGAATCAGCACCGGGTGGGTATTAAGTGCATGGCAACATGGGGCTCCGAGCTAGAGTCATGTAGAGATGTGGGGTGGACACTCACTTCTTAGACACGGGGTCCATAAGGGTAGTGAAAGATGAGAGAGAAAGACGGTAAGAGCTCAAACTGATTGAGCTTGACCAACCCCAGCACAGTGCTACAGACATGACAAGAATTAGCTTCCTATATCAAGCTTGAAGAGGTGGGTATGGTTATTTCCCAGATGAAGATACAGAGGCATGAAGTGACCTGAGATCATCCACCCGGTGAGTGGAAAGGCTGGAATTCAAACCCCGGCAGCCAGATGGGAAGTTTGGCTTTTAACCATGCCCCTGTATTATCTCTTGGACACCTTGGTGCCTCAGTCCCTGTAGCCTTGTCCACCCCAGGCTCTTCCTGGTGGCCTCCATTCCCCTTGTTGAGCCCCAGACCTGTTGCTGCTGGGCCAGCTTCCAATTTCCTCAACAGTCCAAAAAGCCCTGTGATGGTGGTGGTTGGCATTTTGTCAGTCTTGGGTTCTTTAAGGTGAGGAGACAGCTCCAGAAGGTTTGGAAGAGAAGTGAGGGCCCTTGAGAAGCCAAGAAGCCACACACCCTTGGGCATCACCATGCTTCCCTTGTAAGACACGAGCCTGGGTGTCCCTTCCTGTATCTGTTGATCCTGTCCTGCCCTTTTCCTCTCCAAGTGATAGGCTCAAGCTTCCCAGGCCTGCTGTTTCTCAGTCCAAACTGTGAGATCCCAATGTTTAACTTTGAAATGTTTGCCCTTCCGACAACAAGTGGACAAAATCTCAACCAAGATGGAAAAATAGTCTCTCCTTCTCGCACGGCTGTAGAACAGACCTGATCCCTTGTCTTGAAACTGCCAAGGTCATTTCTTACAGAGGCGTTTTACAAAATACCCAGATTTGGGCACTGTTGTTGCATCCTAGGAAAGTCAGCTTTAACCTCTAAAAATCTCATAACTCTGTTCTCCTTGCTCAACAGTGTGTGGCCCCATGAGTTCCATTTCCTGAAAATTGTCAGAACCTGTGAGTTTTTATGAAGTCCGAAGGGGTCTTGAGAACGCCTCCTTTTCCCATAGAAGTGGAGCCAACCGTGAGCTTGGCGGATTCTTATTTAAACAGATCGTGAGCGTCACATCTCCTTTCAATTAGGACCATCATCAGGCTGATGGCCCACTTGATGCTCTGTCAGGACAATTCCAGATGTTGTGGCTCCACGCCAGTAATGTCGATGTCAGCAGTAATAACCATAACAGACGACATTAATAAAACTTCCATTTACCAGACACTTACCCTATGCGCCCTCCGCTCACATCTTCACACCAATCCCCTGAGGCTGGCATGAGGACCCCAATTCCACTGATGTGAAAACCCAGAGCTGGGGAGTTGGCAGCGTGCCCCGGTCCGCCAGCCAGTAAGGGGCACAGCCAGCTGTGTCCACTTCTAACCTTATGACCTTATTACACACGTTCACTTTCTAGCTCTAACCTCAGTTCAACATCAGACTCCGTATGCTCCATGACCATTTTGAAGGTCTCCCCCTCAATGCCAGTGATGGCTCCCAGGATAAGAGGGTGGGGGCTCTATGTCCAGCACAGGTCTCCTTGTGCCCCTGGACGTTCCGTTATTATAAGCCACGTCTGTCAAAAACTAGCCAGTGCTGCCACCTTCAGAGCTCCCAGGGAGGGAGGGTGGGGTACATGGGCTGGGACAGAGGAGCCACTTGCTTGTATCTTTTCCTTTCCTGGTGGAGAGTTCTTAGGGACCTAAGAGATCACTTCATCCAGCTCTCCCATTTTGAAGGTAAATGACTCCTACAAGGCCACACAGCTATGATCAGCAGGACCCAATATGGAATCAGCCCTGCCTGGCTCGCTGGTTTTTCCTTGTAGGTAATCTCCCCTCCATGGCACTCCCTCCTTCTCTGTTTAGGCACCCAAAGTCCCCTTGCTTTCCATGGTCCCTTCCTCTGCCTTAGAGACAAAGCTGAGCCTACCATCCACACTCTAGTGTGAGTTGGGGCGCTGCGGTTACTCTCCTTATGGGAGGGGTGTTTTTGGCCTTGTCTCCAAATGGGGAGTGGAAGCCTTCTTAACTTCTTCCAGACTTTCAGGCTTCTGTCAGGAAGTAGTAGAGAAACTGAGAAAAGCAAATGGCCTTCCCAGCATCTAAAATCAGGCTGGGCTCTGCCCCCAGACATCCTAACCAGTAGGATTAGGATGTCTGTTTGCGGTTTCTTCTGAACACTGGGGGCCTCTGCCTTCCTGTCATAGCTCCAGTTCCCAAGGAAACAGATCCTCGGGCAATGACTGATCACCTGTGTTTGGGGGCCACGCAATCCTAGAGCAGCGAGATAGGAGGAGGGGGGTAGGAAGCGGCGGCAGGTGGGGAGTCACCGTGCCAGCCCGAGGGATGGAGCTACGTCACAGACTCAGTGTCAGTCCGCCGCTGGCCATCTGGACACTCCACATTAGCAACAACTATACTGTCCTGGACACGAGGGATCCCATGTTGTTGGACCCAGGGACAGTCCCATCCCTGCTGGTTTTGTGGTCCACCAGGCAAGCAAGTGGTGACCGAGGAACCAGGCTGACAGACAGTGCTGGCCATCCAATGCACCCGATCGTCACCTGCCTGACCAATGGTCTTCCTGGTGGGCGTTCAAATGTGGATCTACCAGCTTTGAATCTATGCCTGCTGGACTGTGTATGCCCCTATTCCCCAGACCCCAGTAATCAACTTTCCAGTATTATTCTTTTCGGTCCTCTGACCAACCAGCCCAGCCATGCTCCCCTGCCCAGGAATGTGAACATCTACCTCAGCTCACACTGCCCTCCATTAGCTAGGTCACCCAGGTGTCCTGCTTGCTGCTCTGCCCCTGGGTGATTCCCCTCATCCCTGGTTGGGGCCCTGACACAGCACCGCTCCATTTCCAGCTAGCACTGACAGAAAGGGCACCGGGAGTAAAAAAAGGCATTAGTCCCGTTCTCCTCTGTGAGTTGCCCGTATGGAACCCCCTCCATGGGTCCACAGGTCTAGGTTGAAAGAGAGACATCAGTGAAGTAAAGTAAGTGCCCTGGGATTCTGATCCCATGATGGATTTCTGCCATGTTGACCCACCTTATGCCTTGAGACACCGATGACAGCCTCAGTTGACATCTCGGGTTGGGCTCTCAGTCTCCTCCAGGGAGGTGCTCAGCCCCCGCGAGGCCCCGGTAGCCCTCTAGGAGCTATTTCTTGAACAGAGCAGCAAGGAGAACATCGCCGTGCTTCAGGTCCTGGAAGCAGGCACTGTGTGTGTTCAGGCTGAAGCAAGGAGAACATCGCAGGCTTCAGGTCCTGGAAGCAGGGCCTCGTCAGGGACTCCGTTTGGCATCCCCGGCCACCAGAGATGGTTCCAGCAGCATCGGAACGGCCAGGTCAGATGGTCCTGGACACAGAACTGCCTGAACCACAGCCTGGACCTGCTGCAGAGTACTTGTGCTCTAGGCTCCACTCAAACTGGCAGGCTCCAGAGTCACCTGATGAGTAGTTTGAAGCAGTGTTCCTGAGCTTTTTTATGTCCAAAAATCCAAAACGACTCCTCAACTTCGATGCTTCCTCTTTAGTGGAGGAAATGTGAGACAGAGCAGCTTGTCGTGTATGTTCAGGGGATGTCCCAACACGTCCTGACCCCTGGAGCTCTAAATATCGCTAGCATTCACATGGGTGAAAAGTAGCAGGTCCCTTCTCTAATAATAGCGTGGAATAAACCCAGAAAGTTCTGCCATGTCCACTCCATTCTCTGCAGGCCATCACCAGCTCAACCGTTAAAGAATCATCTTAGGAAACTATTAAAACCAGCTCCAGATAGTGTAATAAATAATCCCTAAAATAATAAGTTTCAATAGCCCAAACTCTTATAATAATAAACACAATTAACCATATTGTTTTTCTTGGACTCACCTCTCAGTGACTCCAGTGAGGAAATTCTTAAGGAAATTATATTCAGTTATTTATGACTTTTGATGAAATTGAGGGGAAGGGAAGTAGATTATATGAAAAATCCGTCTCTGCAGCAGAATCCCGAAATTCACAGATTGTAAAAATAGTCAAAAATTAAAAATAAATATTTAGCATAGAACATTCTAAGAAATCTAATATGAATTACAAAATGTTTGAGCCATGAACTTTTATGAAGTATTAGGTTCCTGGAAAAGTGGCTGCCTGGCTTTTCAATGTTAAGTGACCACATTTATGAATGAATCGATATGGTCTTCCTCGATCTTAGAAATGGACTTGGGGGCAGGTCACTTGAAAACCCACCCAGCGGGACCCTGGGTAAGCAGTGACCGATACGCTTGTACACAGAGATGAGGTCAGGTGGTCGCTGGGCTAGGAACTTTAGAGGTCTCAACTCATTTCTGATTCACGGAGACCCCCGGGATAGTCACTGCCATGGCCCTAATTTCCACAGAACAAACCAACATAAAAAGACATCCCATAGCCTCTGCAACTCCCTCACAAATGTGCGTAGAGCCTAATTCGTGCTGAACATCATCCAAAGCCCTGAAAAAAATAAAAAAATAAAAAAATAAACCGCACCCGTGCCCTCAAGGAGCTGCAGGTCCTATAGTGAAGTCAGGCAATACGCTGGTCATCGTAGCGAAGTCTGACCCAGTTCCAGGTGTGGGGGGACCACGGGGAAGGATCCGGGACCTGGACACCAGAAGGAAGGCTTCCCTGGGGAGGCAGCGCTGAGCTGGCTTTGGAGGCTAAGTCAGGGCTCTCCGGGTGGAGAGGAAGGGCATCCAGACCACGTGAGCAGGCACGGAGCTGAGGGATCACGAGAGGCTCACGTGGCCACAACCCAAGGAAGGGCACAGCGAGGGGGCAAGGATGTGGTGGGAGTGGCTGGTGAGGCCAGGCGTGTGTGGGGTCTGGAGTGCCATGCCAGCCGTTAGAGGGGCAAGGTGCAGAGAACCGGCTGCCTACCAGGCAATCTGCACTTAGTAGATCTGCACTTAGTAATTTTTGAAACTTCACAACCGCCCTCTGGAGTATAGATTATCATTAGTCCCAGTTTACAGTGAGGAAACAGGCCCACAGAGGCACAGGCATTTGTCCAGGATCATACAGATGGAAAGTGGTAGAGCAGGAACTTGATGCTTCAAGCTCCAAGGAACGGGCCGATGAGTGGCAGCTTTCCGAGGGACTCCGGGGACAGGGGCTGGCTCCCCAGATCTCTCGCTCTCTAAGCGGGGTGTGCATCATCGGAGCAGGGATGCTCAGGCCTCACCTGTGCCTCCTAGGTCAGAATCTCTGGGGCCCCGGGCCCAAGAGAACGCCTCTTAATAAGTTCCATAGATGGGACCTGCTGGGCAGGGCCTTGAAAACCATAGCTTTGTCTTCCATTTGCATATGAGGAACCTGAAGCCCACAGGGGCCACCTCAGTCCACAGTAGTCCCGGAATGAAATGAACAAGTGACCAAACCCATAAAGCCACTGCCCCCAATCTGTGTTCTTTACCCAGAGATGGGGGAGTGGGAGAAGAGGGAAAGGGGTGAGGGAGTAGAGGAGCTCCTTGTTCCTTGGGTGCAGGACAAAGGCCACTGGTGGCCCTGGAGGGTGATCGTCAGTGGACAGGGTCACAGCTTCACCTAGCATGGAATCCGACTCTATTGGTTTCCTATTGCTGGTGTAACAAATTATCACAAACCTACTGGCTTAAAACAAAACACATTTACTCTCTTCCTGGTCCTGAGATCAGAAATCCAAAATCAGTCTTATGAAAATCAGGGTGACCGTAGGGCTGGTTCCCCGAAGAGACGTCCGAGGACGGTGTCTTTTCTTGCCTCTTCCAACCTCTATAAGCAGCAAGGCATGTGGCTTTCCTTGGCTCCTGGCCACCTTTTTGCTCCCTCCCTGCTTCCTCATCATACCTCCACTTCTGCTATCACATCTCCCTCTGGCTCCCTCTTGCAAGGGCAGCTGGGACTACGCTGGGCCACCCGGGTAGTGCAGGCTTATCACTCCCCGTGCTCTTCAACTTGATCACTTCTGCAAAGTCCCCTTCACTTTGGAAGAGAAGTTCTCAGATTCTGTGGATCGGCACGGACATCTTATGATGGGGAGGTCATTAGTCTGCCTACCACACTCACAATGAGAAAATTCTCTCCCTTTCCAATTCTCTTCTGATCCTTTTGCCTTCTCCAAGCAGCGTTTTCTCCCTTCCCTAATGCTTGCTCACCTCACCTTCTCACAAAGAGTGAGCCGGCTCAGGCCTGTGCTGCCTCAGGTCGCTCATCTGTAAAGTGGGGATGATTAGAGTAGGGACTGAATGAGAACACAGGAACGAATTCAGGCTGTGCCCAGCACAGTGTCGGCTCTAAACAGAGGCTGCTTTTTCTCACTGTATTTATGGCAAGTGATACTGATTACCAGTGATTCATTTCCAGAAGTCAAATGGAATTTATCTTTAAACTAATTTCATTAGGGCACCTGGATGGCTCCACTGGTTAAGCGTCTGATTTCGGCTCAGGTCGTGATCCCGGGGTCCTGGGATCCACTCCGCATCGGGAGGGGGGGGTCCCTGCTCAGCGGGGAGTCTGCGTCTCCCTCTCCTGTTCCCCCTGCTTGTGCTCACTTTCTGTCTCTGTCAAATAAATAAATAAATCTGTAATAAATAAATAAATAAATAAATAAATTCATTAAGTAGAAAGAAACAAAGAAAAAAAGAAAGGAAAGAGGAAAAAAAAAAAAAGAACCTGAGAGCCAATTTAAAAATTATTAAGTAAATCCAACTATAGGCACTGCACCAAGATGGCAAATCAGGAGTGGGAGCCTCAGTGCTGTGCTGCTGTGACAGTGTCCTGCATGCCCTAGAAATGCTACTGTGGAGACGATCAGTTTTTGCTGAACAAGTGAAGGATTGATTACCCCTGAGCACTGTATCAGAGGTCTTTCCTATACTGTCTCGGGCAGTGCTGGCAACAGCCTTCTGAGGGAGGTAAGCCTGTTACCCTTGTTTTCCGAGCGAGCAGAGGCTGGGAGATGAGGCAATGGCAAGGCGTGCAGAAAACATGACCAGAGCTGTTGGACTCTCATTCCAACTCATCCAACTGCTGCTTGGCTGACTTCTAAGACATTTTGCCCCATTGACAATCCAGTTCCCACTATTTCCATTGCAGTGGAATGAAAGTGGTCGTCCCCCCCCAAGGGGCACAATTCCTCCTTGAAGCTGCTGTTCAGTTTGGGACCTTGCCCCTTAAAGGGGCTCAGAAATCCTTGGCCACAGGCTCTTAAAGGTCAGTGAATCCCTGCCCTCCGCTCCCTGCTTTTAAATATATGGCCACCAGAGGGCGGTGTTTAACTTTGTTTCTCCGGCTTCAAGCACCACCAGAAGCCAAAGAGCAGAGTAGAGAGCCCCAAGATTGATCAGCCTGGCTGACACCTGGACCAGACTTCCTAAAAGCCCATACCTGGGACAGAGAAGCTGGTCCCATGGCAGGCCCCAAAATATTCTGAGATGCAGCTCTGGTGTGCAAGAAAGGAAGACCAAAGGACAGCCTGTTTCTTCCCACACTCCTCCAGCCCCTGAAAGTCAAGGCCAGAGGTGGGGGCCCTGGCCAGCCATGGTCTATGGGGCCTGTGCACATTCACCCTTTCTGCAGGCCTTGAGCTGCCTTGAGCTTCTGGACTCGGTAATGCATACAGCTGACCGCTGGGCACGCAACCTACTCCAGAGGAGTGGCAGGCCTGACACTGACCGGGTGTGGGAGGGCACAAGAGGCTGTGAGCTGTAGCCACCAGACTCGGGGCTAGAGGCTGCACGGGGGCCAGGCCTCCTAAGACATGCCAGGGCCCAGGCGCGACAGGGAGACTCAAGTGAGCTTCCTTTAAAAACCGCCTCTAAGGAAGGAGACCCTGGCAATAGACAAAGGGTAGATGAGGAGTTCGGGGGAAACGCTCCTGACCAGCTTGGGTGCAAGTGAACTTGTCACCTGATTTGAGTGCCTGTCTCCTGCTGTAGCCATGGAGCAGACAGTGGTTGGGGGGGATTCCCTGGGGATTCCCTCCAGCCTCCTCCAGCTGGCACAGTAAGTGCCCTCCTTCTTCCACCTCAAGGACCCATGGGGTCTGGAGAAAGTGTGAAGCAGTTGAATGGAGAGAAGGAAGTGGAGAAACGAAGGTAGGAGGGAGGTGGAGTCCCCAGAAGTCAGCTGCATGACTTCAGGAAAGGGGACAGGAGGGGAGCTCATCATCAGCCGCAGAAGGCAGGGGCTGGCTGAGGAGCTGGCGTCCGCCCCAAACATCCCTCCCTCGGTTCCTCCTTTGTGACCTCACCTGTCCCCCAGGCCCTGCCCACAGGCTGCTAAAAGGGAGGAATTAACCTACAAGGGTGCAAACTGAAGGAGGAATTGTACACCTCAAATGTATGTTGTCTATAGTATATAACGACTCACAGTCACTGAGTGCTACTCTAGGCACCAGTGATTTACGATGGTTACGCCAATCAGCTCACGGGTTGCTCACAGCAACCACGTGGGTTAAATGGGATCAGATTGTTCCCATTTTCCCTTGAGAAGACAGGCTGAGGTTAACTAAGTCACTTGTTAAGATTTGCAGTTAGCTTCTCAGCTGGGGTTCAGACCCAAGTCCCCCTGCTCTCAGAGCCTATGTCTGCTGTGAGTCCGAAAGAGAGCCCTTTGCTAGCCTCTACACCGGACTCCCAAAGCAAGTCACCTGTGTGCTTGAGTTTACTATCTAAATCAGAAACTGAAAAACAACAATGAAAATCACTTCTGATTTCCACCCAACAATAATAATTCCCAGTTTGGTATTTATATTTATAAATACACATATTAATATATATTTTTACCATAAAATGACACTTTACAGTCCATTTCATTAAATACTGCTATTAGAACAGAACATCTTTGCATATTACTAAATATTCTACAATCTATTTTTCCATAGCTTCAAAGTATTTCTTCACTGGGATGATACCCAATTTATTTGACCGATCCCCTCCTATCGTACATTCAGGTTAGTTACAGTTTGTTATAGCTCTACACAATGCTCTGGCGAATATCCCTGAAGAAAGTTCATAGCTCTGTTTAATTCTGCCGGACGAATGATCAGAAGTGGAGCCGCCAGGTTCATTGCCAGGCCTTGGGTCTACATGGGTGGTCTCTAAGGTACCTGCCTCTTGAAAAGTCAAGGCCCAGCCTTCAGCGAGCCAGGCCTGGCAGAGACACTTTAAACAAAGATTTTCTGAAAAGAAAGTACATAGTGTGCTTACCCTGTGCCTCCCCTGGGCAGTCAGGCCCTTTGGGATCATTTCATTCACTGCTCCCTGGTGGGGACAGATGGTTTCTCAGGACCCGGGAGGGTCCCTCCCACCCAGTTTCCTAAACTCATCCTCTGGGCACCCATACACTGCAAAGGAGACGCATCCCATGGCACCTGGGTTTCCCGTGGCCTGTCTCCTGATGCAGCTGTAGAGGAGAGCAGACAGCCTGGCAAGGGTTGGGGGAGCTTCCTGGAAGGCAGCCCCTCCAGCTGGCACAGGGAGCGACCTCCTTCTTCCAACTCAAGGGTCCATGGGGTCTGGACACTTGAGTGAGGGGCAGTTGAATGGGGAGAGTGAAGTAGAGGCAGGAGGGTAGGAGGGAGGTGGTGGCCCCAGAAGCCGGCTAAAGCTTTCTTCTAATCTGATCTGAGGAAGAGACGTAGTCAGGCCACTACTAAAGCTTGCTCGGGGACAGCTGCCCACCGTCCTTGCCCCTAGGCCCAGGGCCTGCCAGGGTGAAGAGTAAGTCATCTCCAAGCTTCTGGAGAATGGAGCCCAGAGAGGGGGGCACTGGCCGTAAGCTCAGAGCAGAGGGGCAGCTGGCGCTCCCGCTTCTAGAGACTGAGGCAGAGATGGTGTGAGGGGAATGGCAAGGTGAGGAGTCCAGGGCTCTCCTCCGGCCTCAGCTCTGCGGGGCCCCTGTTAGCTGAAACATGAAAGGACTTTGATCAGAGAGGGGCCTGGGGGCCTGCCTGACCCCTGCGGGCAGAAAGAACCTTGCATAGGTAAGTTCCTTCTCACTTTTCCCTGAAGCCCATTCACACTCTCTTCCTTCTATTGCTATCTCCCTGCTGCTCCTCCGGGAGAATCCCCAGGCCTTGTCCATGGCCCTCATCAGTGTGCCTTCAGGGTGTGTGTGTGTGTGTGTGTGTCTGCGTGTCTGTATGAGGAGGGTACCTATAACCAAACGACTGGAAATCTGGCCATAGGCAAGGTTCCTCTTTGCTCTTCTGATTCTCCAGGGCCAGGTTCTTTCCTGGAACCTCCAGAAAGTGTGTCTTCTCTTCAGAAGACCCAAAGATGTGGCTTCTAATAAAGTCCACATCCGGTCTGGGTGAGGGGGGCTGAGAATGGGGGGTCAGGATGGGACAGGGGAGAGAGAAGAAGGGACGGGGAGAGAGAAAGAGATACAGAGGAAATGAGAGACAGGAGTGAAAGGGAGTGGGAGAGAAGCAGAGACAGACAGGAGGTGATCATGAAGGAACAGAGAAGTAGAAAGAGATGGAAACAAACTCAGAGGAAGAGAGAGAGGAGGGAGGGAGGGAGGGACAGAGAGGTGGCCAGAGCAGTGCTTAGAAAAGAAACAGGGAAGGGGGGAGGAAGAACAGGGAAAGAAAATGTGATAGTGAGAAGTCAGGAAAGAGACTGAGATGCAGAGGGGCTGGCCAGAGTGAGGGAAGGGTGACGGAGAAGGGGAGAAAAAGGTGAGGAGAGAAGTGGAAGAGAGACACAATGAAAGGAAAACAAGGGGAACCAAATGAAGAGAAAGGCAGGAGAGAAAGTGGGGAAACAGGAACTGGGAAGAGAGAGAGGGAAGAGGGGCGCCCTAGGCGCTGGGGATATCAGCCACAGCTCCAGTCTGAGCACGCGCAGTGGCCCTGGCCCAAGGCCCTGTCCCGGTGTCTGGCAGGGCTGTAGGAGGAGGGGCTGGCACGCAGCAGGTGGCCGCCCCTGGGTGGGGCCCACAGGCCAAGCCCGCAGGGGTATAAGTCGGAGGCTGGGCCAGCGGAGCACCTGTCAGGGACAGCTCCCTGGTGCAGGTGCCAGACAGGTGGCTCCGGCCAAGCCCAACCCCAGCATGAGCTCCTTCGACCTCCCGGCACCCTCCCCAGCTCGCTGCAGCCCCCAGTTCCCCAGCATCGGCCAGGAGCCCCCCGAGATGAGCCTTTACCATGAGAACTTCTTCTACCCACAGGGCGTGCCCAGCCCTCAGCGCCCCCCCTCCTTTGAGGGGGGTGGCGAGTACGGGGCCACCCCCAACCCCTACCTCTGGCTCAATGGGCCGGCCATGACTCCACCGCCCTACCTGCCGGGCACCAACGCCAGCCCCTTCCTGCCCCAGGCCTACGGTGTGCAGAGGCAGCTGCTGCCCGGTATGTCTGGGCTGGGGGGCGGCGACCTGGGCTGGCTGCCCATCCCCTCGCAGGAGGAGCTGATGAAGCTGGTGCGGCCCCCCTATTCCTACTCGGCTCTCATTGCCATGGCCATCCACGGGGCGCCCGACAAGCGCCTCACCCTCAGCCAGATCTACCAGTACGTGGCCGACAACTTCCCCTTCTACAACAAGAGCAAGGCCGGCTGGCAGAACTCCATCCGCCACAACCTGTCTCTCAATGACTGCTTCAAGAAGGTGCCCCGCGATGAGGACG
Source organism: Lontra canadensis (assembly GCF_010015895.1). Taxonomy (NCBI): domain Eukaryota; kingdom Metazoa; phylum Chordata; class Mammalia; order Carnivora; family Mustelidae; genus Lontra; species Lontra canadensis. Next base: position 33,719,084 of record NW_022630999.1, read on the forward strand.
ACCCGGGTAAGGGGGTTGCCGGGGCAGTGTTGGGCCGGGGAGCCAGCCTCTGATGCCCCCAAGGAAGTCTCCTGTCATTCCTCCCCAGCACCCCATTCTAGAAAGTTCTTACCTGGCTGTGTCCCCTGAGACAGCAGGCTGAGGGTTGTCAGCAGTGAAGGAGCCTGGGAGAGCCCCAGAGGCAGGGTTTTGATTCTGGTTGCACCGCTGAGCGGTTAGCCACTCCAGGCATTTTAGAGCTCTGAGCCTCAGTTTCCCCACCTGAAAAACAGGGATGGTAACCGTGGCTCCTTTGCAGGCCTGTGATGGGGGTCATAAGAGAATGCATGCAAGGGTTTGGGTGCCTGCAAACACTCAAGAGTCCACAGTAATTGTTGTGATCACTCTGAGTCCCGGGCACCCAGCTCATAGGAAGTCCCCAGGAGGATTTGGACGTGGCAAAGCCCAAGTGCACTCAGACCCCTGGGGAGAGATCTGACTTGGTCAAATACGGGGAAGAGCCACGTTGTGCTGCCTGCTCAGTCGCATACTCTCCTTTAACCCACCCCTGCCTGCGGCTCTCACAGAACCCATTGTCCAGATGAGGGGAGTGACACTCAGCAGGGAAACAGCCTGCCCAAGGTTACACAGAGTGGAGGGAAAGCCCTGGAGCCCGAATCTGAATGGAGGTCACTCTAACACCAAAAACTACCAACTCTCCATTTTTAATGATGAATTTCTACAATGCAGAGACATTCAGAAGTAATATATTAAATATTCAGATATGCATTTCCCAGAATTAAAGTCTGTTCTCGTGCCCCCATGGGAAGCCAGGGCATGGCTCAGAGCCTCACTTCCGGCTGCTAGGAGGCTAGCAGGCACAGGGATAGGGGCTCTCCAGGGAGGGCGAGTGTCCAGTTCCATGACTGGCCTCACCCACAGGCCCAGCTCAGGCCCTCCCTCCAGAAGGCACCTCATGGTGACAAGGCCCACCTACACATCCAGCATCAGCCCTCAGAAGAAGGGAGGGGTATAACAGGCCCACTTTTCAGACTAGGAAACTGCGGCTTGCCCAGAGTCCCTCAGCCAGTTAGAAGCAAAGCCAGGACTCAAGGCCATCCTCAGACTTCCTGATCAAAACGTTCAGGAAGCTCTAAAGTGTTTCCCGAGTTTTCTTTCATGTCAGCCATGGAGGAAGGCCCTCCGTCTCCATTCCCCCAGTACCTGAACTTCTTCCAGAAGGCCGCACTGCGAGTGCTCTCCTGGCTGACACCTCTGTGTCCCCAGAGTGCCCAGTTGTGAGGTGGGGGTGGAAGAGAGATGCTGGCCCGTGGCGAGTCCTCTGTCTCTCCATCCCTGCCTTCTCTTCTGTCTTCCGCATGGTTTGCTTGGCCTTTAGTTGACAGCAATAAAAACAAACAAACAACAACAACAACAAAACAGGAGCAAAGCATTTTGTCCACCGCTCTGCTTACTCCTTCCCCTTTTGTACCAGGCAAAGGGAATTACTGGACCCTGGACCCCAACTGTGAGAAGATGTTCGATAATGGAAATTTCCGCAGGAAGAGGAAGAGAAAATCGGATGTTTCCTCCAGCACGGGATCCCTGGCCTCCGAGAAGACGGAGAACAGCCTCCTGGTGGGCAGCCCCAAGACGGCGGAGGCCCAGGACATCCTGGACAGTGCTTCACCGGGGACCACCGGCTCCCCAGAGAAGCCGCCCTCCCCTCCCCCGCCGGGCACCCCCTGCCTCAACAGCTTCCTCTCCACCATGACCACCTACGGGAGCGGGTTGAGCCCAGCGAGCCGCCCTGGGGCAACACCGGGACTGAGCCCTGAGCCCACGGACAAGATGGGGCAGAACTTGCTGAACTTCAGCTCGTACACCCCACTCACCAACCTCAGCGGCCACGGGGGCGGGGGCGAGTGGGCCAACCCCATGCCCGCCAACGCTCTGGGCTACGGAGGCTCTGTCCTCAACCAGTTCAGCCCCCATTTCTACAGCAGCATCAACACGAACAGCGTCCTCTATCCCAGGGAGGGCACCGAGGTCTAGAACAGAGCAGCCCCCGAAACCGCTGGACACACAGAGAAGAAAAGCAGTTGAGACCTCCCGTGCCAGTGTCATTGCGGTCCATGACCTCTGACCTGCCCAGACAGACACGGAAATCTCAGGAATTCGGCCTTTTTCTATAACACGGTGTGGACCTTCTGTTTGTCTCACGTACATACACACACACACACACACACACACACACACACACACCCGCCAACTCTGGAGCCTGGTAACAGTAATCACGGGACCATCTGTGGAGTCTATGCGCCAGGTGCCGTCTTAGGCTCTTTAAAGGCGTAATCACACTCATATTTACAGGCACCCTGTGAGGGTCCAGTGAAACTTTTCATTGAGCAGATGAGGAAACCGAGGCTCCAGGAAGTTAAGTACCTTTCCCAGGATCTCACACACTAGTAAGTGGCAGAGCCGTGGCTGGAGTCCGGGTCTCTATGGGCCCCCCAGTCTGGGCCGCAGAGGCAGGGATGGAGCGAGTGGTGGAGCAGCTAGGGAAGGGCCCGGTGAAAGCGGTTTACGGCAAGCACACCCTCTACCGTCTGGCTGCCGGTCAGAATTCATTCAGCCCCAGCCCCGGGCTCATCTCGTCCTGGTCTAAGTCCTTATTCCGCGGCTCCCAGCTTACCTGTAGACACTCCCTTTGCTGCCACTCGAGGAGGGAAGCCCAAGCCCCTGAAGGACGGTGTGTGCTCCCTCTCCCCCCGGGAGGGACACTGCTTCCCCTGCCCCAGAGCCCATGATCGCGGCAGCAGGGAGGAACGGTGGGCTGCCTGCCCCCGCCCCAGCCCTGTCCACCTTCAAGATCATGTAAAGCCCAGCTTCCTGCGTGCGCGTCATGGACCAGTGAGAGAAAGTGGTGTCCAGTGTCTTTTTTATGGCCCGGGAGAGGTGCACGTCAGAGAAAACAAGGCCTCAAAGAAGGGGGCTGTGGCCCCCTGCACGGGGCCCCCCGCCTGTGCCCCTGAGACTCTCTTGTTTTTATATGTACTTTACACGCCTGTGCTGTGTCATCACGACACACCCTGGGAAGTGTTCTTGTTTTCTTATTTTCTTTTGAATTAAAAAATTTTAAAAAGCACCATGTGCATCCCTTCCTTATGAGTTTTCCCATCTTCTAGCTGCTGGGCAATGGAACACGGAGCCAAATGCATCCTGGAGCCAAAGGCTTTTGGGACAGGAGGCAGAGAGAGAATGGGCAGCAAGGCTTTTATTGTCCTCCCTACTGGCGCAGAGATAGGGCAAATGTCCCCAGTGACAAAAGGGACACACGCAGGGATGGGGTAGGTGCGTGAAGGAACCTGTCTATACCGCACTCAGGGCAGGGACTGGGCACATCATGGTCCTTGTAGCTCAGGCCAGCCTCATAGCTGTACTGAGGTTGTAATCCCTCTAACAACCCAGGGAAGGGGTGGCACAGAGGAGAAAACTGAGGATCGGGAGGGTACAACCCCTTGCCTGGAGTCCATGGCCAGTCCATGCCCAGGGCGCCTGGCTGAGGAACCTGGGACATGGCTATGCCCGGTGGCAACGACAACGATTCTCTGAGGGCTGTGGGCCGGCACCGGGCCACCTGCTTGGCGGGTGGGAGCTCTTCAATGCCCACAGCAGCCCCCGGTGTGTGCACTGTGATTCCCCGGGCTGGGGCACGGTGCATACCAGAGGATCGTGCATGGTGGCTGCAGACTGGTCTCCCGGGGTGTGCGTGAGGAGGGCTCAAGCCCAAGGCCCCCTGCACAAGCTCCCTGAGTCCCACTCAGACTTGGGCAGGGGAGCCCTTTCCCTGGAGCATCTGAGGTTGGATGGGAGCAGCAGAGGTCAGATGGAGCTGCAACAGTCACAGCAGCAACAAGGACAATCATAGTAACACTCATGGCAGTTTACCCTGTGTCAGGACTCAGCCTGCTTTATTGCATTTAATCCTCAGAATGAACCGGAGCCACTGTATTATCTCCATGTTAGAGGGGAGAAAACTGAGTCCCAGAGAGGCTCTCTAACTTGACCCAGGACATGCAGCCAGAGTCCAAGGCCCAGGGACTCTGCTGAGGCCTTGTGCCACGAGAGCCCCCCTGTGCCACATGCTGGGAGCCCAGGACTCCCCGAGAGCAAACTCAGGACAGCTGTGCAGAGAAAGGCAGGCCTCCCTGGAAACCCTGCAGACCCTTTCCTGCCCAATCGACTTCTGGTGGCAGAGGCGGTAGAGGTGGCTGAGGGAGGTAAAAGGATGTGACACAGTGTCAGCTGGTAAAAGCCACAGAAAACTCCCAACAGGCCAAGCCCTTGTCACACAGACAGGACACGTGAGGCTGAGGCAAGAAGGGACTTCACACGTGTCACCAGGGAGACGGGGCAAAGGCAGAGACGACTTGCAGGTCTTCAAGCCCGGATCAGGATTTTTTGTCACACCAGACCCCACTGCCGCCAAGTGTGCCTCAGCGGACCCTGCAATCCGCCCTCCGTATTGATCATGGCTCCCTGCACCGCAGGCCGCACCCCTTCCCCAGCAGGCACCGGGTGGGAAGGGGCCCAGAGACCCCAGCCTGGCTGAGGGGGTGGTGGTGGCTTAGAATGGAGGCCACAGCTCCCAAACCTCCTCTTCAGCCCTTTAGCAGGGACAGCAGTGAACAGAATGTCTGTAGGGCTGTGACAACACAGAGACCGGCCAGCTCTGGAGTGTGGGGAGCTCTGGGTGGCCGGCCAGGAGCTCAGGGAAAGGACACACAAGAGGCCCAGGTCAAGAGGAAGACATCTGGTCAGCTTACACTGGTGGCTTCCTACCCTTCTTTTGGTTCTCTTCCTCTGAGAAGAAACGAGAGCTGGAGAGAGGATGAAGGAGGATGGCTTATCCAGCAAGCATTCAAGCCTGCGTGTAGCGCTCTGGCTGGGCATTGCGTTTATTACCATCCCCCCTACAGTCTGGCTCTCCATTGACCACATGGCCTCCAATTATGGAGGGTCTCATAAGAGGGCTTGCTGTGTGTTAGCCCGGGAAGCCTGCGTGGAAGAGGGAAGACGAGAGCCAAGAATGAAAGGACCACCTTCAGTTCGTCCCCCCCGCCGCCCATATCATGCTCCCGAGCTCCGAAACTTAAAAGGTGACCCTAGAGGTAAGTAATGTCTATTGAGCAGCTAGTATGTGGCCAGCACCGTGGGGATTCGGAGATTTAGGGGTGATCAGTACATGGGCCCACCCGAAAAGGGCTCCTGGGCTGGCAGAGAGACGGATGAGGAAACACCTTAGCCCAGCTCCCTGGGGCATGTGCTCTGCTGGGCACAGAGGGGGCAGTAACACAGGAGAGGGGGTCAGGCAGGCTCGCTGGAGTCCACGACACCGGAAATAGGTCGTTAAGGACCAGTAGGGAGAAGGACAAGACCGAAAGTCACACTGAGGTCCCTGAAGGGCCGTGCCATCTCCCCTCCTGCTCTACAGCGCAGCCTGAGTCCCCAGAACAGAGCTCAGACAGAGACCCTGCTTTGCAGGACAGCGGGCACAGAGACTGTAGAACAGCTTACAAAGTCGACTGCCTACCAATGAGATGCGCCTGCAAGCCCCAGCAGCCAAGAAGAGCGAAGAAGACCAGGGGGTGGGGGGGGGTGGGGGGGGATGAGGACAGCATACATGTCACAAAGGGAACATCCCCCCTATAGGAAGATCTCTGACAAGTGAAGATAAAGGTTTTCCCAGTAGAAAATCTATTTTCATCAAACAACCAATGCAAATGGCCAATATCCATATGAAAAGATACCTAGTCTCTCTAATGATTAAAGGAATGTGGAAGAAAGCAAGAATAATCTGCCTTCTCCACCACCCAGGCTAGAGCCACCGTGCTGCTCCTGCTCGCTGCTCGCACCCATGCCCCTTCTCACCCAGGAGGGCGGAATGAGATCTTAGGGATGATTTCGAGTGTGTGCATGAAAATGTCTAATGTGCATCTCTTCTGACCTAGAACTCATCTCCTGGGAATTATTTTTTAAAATTTTCATTAACATATAATGTATTATTAGCCCCAGGGGCACAGGTCTGTGAATCGTCAGGCTTACACACTTCACAGCACTCACCATAGGGGAATTTTATTTTGGAAAATAAAATGCACGGATGGATGTGCCAGAATGCCCATCTCAGGGAGCTTCCTACCAGTGATGTGGGGGAGTAACTTGTATGCTCCTGAACAAAACACTCAGTAAGTAAACAGTGGTCAGTGGCGATTGTGGGACAATGTGCTACTGATAAAAGGGATGAGCTCGATCCCGCAGGTCCCCCTGAAAGATGCCGTGGGCTGGAAGGGAAGTCAGTGGGGAGCACGTGATGAAACCTGATGTCACACACCCTGTGTATGCAAATATATGTTCTGCCTGTTCACATGCATGGAGCAAAATACACAGAGAGAAAAGAGGGGAAGGAGATCAAGAGGGTCAGTGAGAAAGAAGCAAACAAAACAGGAAAGGGGACAGAGAGAACAGGAGAAGGAAGGAGACCTGGGAAGGTATCCACCCGATCAGGTTCGTAATCACTTTAAAATGGGTAGAAGTTCCCTTTTTCTTTTCCCTTCTTTTTCCTATAGTCTCCCCCTCTCTCTTTCTCTTTTTTTCTCTCTTGTCTCCATTTTCTCATTTTTTTAAGGTAATAAACATTTGTCGTTATTATAAGGAGAAAGACATGAAGCCAACAAAAGTAATCTTTTAAAGAACGGAACTCCTCTCCCAGCTTATCCACCACCCACCCCCAGGGCCAGCAGGAGGCAGCTGCAAGGCCAAGCCTCAGCCCTTGCCCAGGTGCTAGGGTAAGAAAGAGGGACTTGCAATTTCTGTGCCCCAGCCTTAAACCCCAGGGAGCTGCCAGCCCCTCAGCGGATCTGCAGGAAGCATAACCCACCATTCTGTCCTCAAATGTCACTAGTGAGGCTGACCGTCCTGGGTCAGGCCAGGAACTCTCTAGAATGCTCATCTGTGCCCTCGCTCCTCGAACCCCTCATGGGTGCAAAGCGCACAGTCTTGGGAGTCACGCAGCCTGGGTTCAAAGCTACCATCCGAGCGACCTCCTCCCGGAGCCTCAGTTTCCTTACTTGTAAAAAGGGAATGATATTAAGCCTACACAGAGTTGCCATGAGGAATAAATCCAGTAAGATTGTAAGGCACCGGCATTGGTCAATCACTTGATAAACAGTAGCATTTATGACTAAGTCACATCCTCAGACCCAGACAATGACACGGAGCCTTCATTGACTGGCTCACTCCTTCTGTGGCTGAGAAGAACCCAGACACCCCCGTCCTCATTTCTAAGAGACATTCTAACAAATTACCACAAAATGGGCAGACAGACACAACAGAAATGTATTCTCTTACAGTTCTGAAGGCTACCTCGGAAGCCAAGGTGTGGGCTGGGCGGGACTCCCTCCAAAAGCTCTAGGAAAGAGTCCTTCAAGAGTTAAAGGAGAATGTGGATGTGAAAATGCCCGGCACACGGGGCGGTCAGGAGAGTCTGGCTTTCTGAGAAATCCCCATCTGCCCCCCACCCACTGTAGCTCCTGATCATTAATGGCCCAGTGACAAGGAAATGGACATACAATCTGGGTCATGCTATACAAGTTTGTTGCTTCCTAATGGCTAGAGGTTATAGACAAGAGGAGCTGGGGCAGTGACATGGGGTCCTTCCTTACCCAAGCACACAGCCCACCTACTGCATCCTTGCCGGGATGGACTGGCTGCTTCTGGAAACCTCCTCTGTCTTGCCTATGAGGAGACAGCAGACTTCTCCCCAACCTCGGTGCTTTGCACAGGTCACTAACCTTCAGCCTATGGTCCCCAGGCTTCAAAGGCCTAATGCTGTTCCCAGTGTGGACCAGCATACTTACCAGCTCTTCCCAGGGCCCCATGGTTCCTAAGGACCCTCCCCCACAACTATGGTTCCCAGGATCCAGAACAATCCTCAGAGCTCCCCGCACACAGCACTGGAGAGGACAGAAACTCTAAATCTCTCAGACCCAGGCCTGCCACAGATCTACGTTTCCTGTGGACAACCAGCTGCTAGCTTTACCTTGGAGAAAAGGCTCAGAAAGATGGAGTGGGAGGGTCGCTGCTTCTGCACCCAGTGACAGAGAGCGTGGGAAGGACCTCTGCTCACAGCCGCCCAGAAGAGCTCTTCCCCTCACCCACAGCCATGGCTGCAAGTCCCGCTCCTGCCACTGAACACTACACACCTCGAAGCCTCTCTCTCCGGGCCTCAGTTTCCCCTTCTCTAAAATAAACCCGGATTTGGATATGGCATCTGAACACGCTTAGAAACTTCTAAGTGCTGATACAGGCAAGGGCTTATGTCAGCAGCTCTGATGGTTTCGACTCCTGCCATGAGCCAAATATTAAAATCCCATGAGGTAGGCGTTATTCAAGGTGTGTCTTCAAGGCACTATTCTGCTCACATTTCCACAAAGGCAAGACTTGTGCCCAGGTCGGTCTGGCTCACAAGCCCAGGGTCTTTCAACAAAACACATAATAGGGATAACAGTAACACGAATCTTCATACTAGGACTGCCTCGCCAGGACCGGGCTGCACAGAAAGGCTGCCACGTACCAGACACCAGGGCACATGGATGGCGGTCCTTCCATCCTGCCGAGCTCTGTGACCAGGTCCTCCCTCCTGGCTGGGCCCGGCTCTGCCAGTTCCCTTCAGCTGCCTCCCCTCCTGGGAGAAGGGAGGGAAGGTGACCATAGTCTAGAATATGCCTCACATTTTGAAGGAAACAATGGTCAGAAGCAAATGGTGCCCCAAATACAAGACAGGCATCCTTCCAGCAGGGAGTTTCATGGGACGAAGAAGGGTAGGGAGGGCACTTTCTTCCGGAGTTTGAGGTGACGTCCCCATCCTCTCTCAGATCCCGGCGGTGGCTCTGCCGTTGGGCACGTGGAGCAGAGGAACGGAAGATGGGATGCTAATCCAGGGATAACTGTGGGAAGAGAGCATGACCTGCCATTTCAGCACTGGAACTGTGGAGCCCCCGGGAGGGGACAGCATCCAAGACACGGGGAGTTTGGACACAGACGATTCCTTCTTCGGCTCCCCAAGGAGGCATCTCAGTCTCTCCAGCAGCTCTTACGTTCAGTGTGGCGGCCTGGAGGAAGCATCAGACTGGGGGCACCCCCGCTGCAGTTCTGGCTGAGCCCAATGCGGCCCAGGCCCTTCCGCCCCTCGGCTGCTCACCTGGAAGAGGAAAGAGCGGGATAAGATGAACTCCTGAGCTCCTTTTAGCTTTGACCGTCTGTGTTACATCCACGATCGTATTTTGAGGCCCAAAACGACCCTGAGAGGTGGATGAGGTTGGCTCTTCTCCACTTCCCAGATGATGGACGCAGGGACTGAGGCCCTACCTTAGTGACAGAGCAGCAGCAAGGGACCAGGTTAGTTCCATGGGCTATTGTCATGGGGCGTCCATGAGAGCAGATCAGGGATAACATAGATTCCCAAACCCCCCAGATCTGGGGTCTTAGCTCGGGCTGCCATGACAAAATAACACAGACTGGAGGTTTAACAACAGACGTTTCTTTATTACATTCTGGAGGCTGGAGTCTGAGATTGGGGCACCAACATGCTCTTCCTCCTGGCTTGCGGATGGTCGCTTCTGGCTGGGACCTCACAGGGCAAAGAGAGAGAGACATTTCTGGTGTCTTCCTCTTCCTATAAGGCCACAGTCCTATTGGATTAGGGGCCCATGCTTATGACCTCATTTAACCTTAATTACCTCCTAAAACTCTATCTCCAAATAAAGTCACAACGGGGGTTAGGGCTTCAACATCTGGATTTGTGGGAGTGGGGTGCAATTCAGCCGTGGCTGTGTGGGAGAGAGACTACTGACACGAAGAGGGACATGGCATGAACTTGGGGTGCTCAGCTCTTAAACCCAGCTCTTCCATGCTGGGGTCCCAAAAGCTGACTTGTAGGAGAGAGGACCCAATGGACAAGAAAACTATTGTGTGTTTTGGAAAGTGACTGCTTCGATCCAAATCCTGGCTCCTGCTCCTGTCCCCGAGGCTTCAAGTTTCTCATCACATGTATAATGGAGATCACCGCATTCTCCGCACCATTCACGTGAAACGTTAACGAAGGAGAAGAGTGTGCCCGAGCACATGGGACACACAGCGTGGCGCACACGGGATGACTGCAGGTGGCTTGACAAGGCATTGAATAACGCTGATCTGTGGGTGAAAGCTTGTCTTTTCCCTGGTCAGGACTGGTTTCAGCTGAGGACAAATCCCCAGCTGGGCGCCTGCCGGGCCTCAGCACCTCCCTAATCCGGCTAATCTCCCCTCTCCACCAGGCTCACAGCCCTTTGAGGAGATGATATCCAACAATAATCGAATAACAGTTTGTTTTATTGTGTTTATTTTTACAGTTACCGTCTCTCTATGGCAAGTGATGCTGGCTCGCTTTCCAAAGTAATGACATGAAGGTCAAATCTGTTTATTTTAAACGGCTGTGAGTTGGTGTCAAGAAAACATGTTAAGTGAACGAGAGTACAGGAAATATATGATTATGGCTTAGAACAAACCAAAACAAAAACAAGTAAAAGTAGTGCCCGAGGGAGGAACGTGGGCCACACATCACAGCTGGAGGTAAAGGGTCAGACCTGCTCCTGTCCTGACAGTTGCATGAAATGGCAGCTCTCTTCTGGTCCTTTCCTGGAGGGGCCAACCCTGTCTGTGCCTGGCTGGAGCAGGTGGTCTCTTCTGTGAGACGTCCAGGTGTCTGTCCCATCAGAGCTACAGGGCGACCTGCATTCTGGAAGGAGTAGACTGGCTGGCACCTGTGGGAGACGTTGCCAGCTGTGTTAAAGGCGCTCACCTCGAGCAAGCCAAGCCTGGTCTCTCCTCACCTGCATAGATCCTCCCCTTGACCTGCTCTCAGTAAGAGGCTACAGATAAGGCCTTGGATTCCTGGCGCTGCCCCCAGACTGGGGCCTCAAGGAGGCTGCAGTAAGCAAGAATCTGTGGTGGCCCTTCGCTACTGTGTGTGTGTGTGTGTGTGTGTGTGTGTGTGTGTGTGTGTGTGTGTTTAAGAGAGAGAAAGAGCATGAGTGGTGGGGAGGGGCAGAGGGAGAAGGAAACTCCCCATCAAGTGAGGAGCCCAACACAGGACTCGATCCCAGGACCCCGGGATCATGACCCAAGCCAAAGGCAGACAGTTAACAGACTGAGCCACCCAGGTGCCCTCATCACCCCTACCCCGCTCAACTGTTTTCTAATAAGCCCATGGAAAGAACACAACTGGCACTATCGGCTGGCTCCCTGGGTCACAAAGACAAGGAGCAAAAAAAATGTCCTTCAAAAATGACTGTATTCCCATGGTCCTGCATCAAATCACTTAACACTATGGACATGACAGTACTCCCCAGACTGATCCAGAGTCAGTGCAATTTTTGATAGGATCCCCGATGATGACTCTGTAGACATTGACTTGCTGATTCAAAATTCATATGGACCTAGGAGGAATCCAGAATAGACAAAACAATCCTGCGGGAGGGGGTGGAGAACAAAGTAGAAGGACCTCCACCGCCTCCTGATCTCAAAACTTACTATAAGCAACAGTAATTAAGACAGTGTAAGACTTACACAAAGGTAGTTGTAGGGGCCAGTGCAACAGGGTTGAGAGACATATACACCTGTTGTCCGCTCATTTTGCCAAGGGTACAAAGACCATTTGACGGAAGGAAAAAAAAGATATTTTCACCGAATGAGACTGCAACAGCTGGACAGCCACATAAGAATGAATAATGTCGAACCCTTACCTCACATCATATACATAAATTAACTCAAACAGGATCAAAGACCTAAGTTGTTTTTTGTTTTGTTTTTTTTTTAATTAACATAAGGTATTATTTGTTTCAGGGGTACTGGTCTGTGAATCATCAGTCTTACACAATTCACAGCGCTCCCCATAGCACTTACCCTCCCCAGTGTCCATCACCCAGCCACCCCAGCCCTCCTGCCCACTTCCACTCTAGCAACAAAGACCTAACTTTAAGAACTAAAAGTGCATGAATCTAAGTAGAAGGCATAATAAACTTCACAGTCTCAGACTTGGCAAAGAATTATTTGATCTGACCCCAAAAGCAAAATCAACAAAGAAAAATACAGATAACTTGGACTTCACCAAAATTAAAGACTGTGTGCTTCAAAGGACACCAACAGGAGAGTGCACAGATAGCCCACAAAGTATAAGAAAATATTTGCAAATCATCTATCTAATCAGGGACTTGTATCTAGAATGCATAAAGAACTCTTACAGCTCAGTAACAAGAAAGACAACCCATTTTTAAAACAAAGGATTTGAATAGATATTACTCCAAAGAAGATTTACAAATGGTCAATAAGAACATGAAAAGATGCTTGCAAACATTAGTCATGAGAGAAATGCAAATCAAAACCACAGTAAGATACCACTTCACCCGCCACGATGGCTAGACTCACACCAAACACAGCACAGGTGGTGCCCCGGTGTGTCTTGGAACAAAAAGAAGCTTCTCTTTATAAACCCAAAGGATGGGGTAGCTGAGGGGGGTGGAATGGGGAGGGAAGCCTCTCTAACTTTGTGAATTTCAGTGATACAACAGGATTTCTTTAGCACCTACTCTGTGCCAAGTGCTGAACTGGGTGTAGGAGCCACAGCAGGGAAATTAACTTCTAATGGGAAAAACAGCTAATGAACATGAAATGTTATATGATTGCATTAGCATGGGATACTGGGCCAGGAGGTGGTCATTGCTCTGAAGAAAACACAAGCAGGGTCAGGACTCAGACAGTGACATGTAAGCAGGGACTTGGGGACATGAAGGAGCCAGCCATGCAGACAGAGGAAGGGAGGCTATGCCAGCAGGGCAGCGGGGCCCTGGAGATAGAAAGAGGATGGTACATTTGAGGAACAACCGTAGTGGTCAGTCCCAAGGTGAAGGAAAAGAAACTAGCGGGACCTCCCAGGCCTTGGCAATAGTTCGGATTTCTTCACAACTGAAGTGGAGAGTGATGGGGGCAAGACGTCGTGTGGAGGGAGAGCTGAAAGAGAGGAAGCTCAGGATACTTCGAAGGGCTCACACCCACCCCAGGAGCAGCCCACAGCACCCCTGAATATGTCGGCCAATTAAAGGACAGCCAGCAACACTGTGAATTGACCGGTTTTCCCAAAATACAGATGGTGATAGCCTGGTTTCCAGGAGGCTGGGGACGACACCTGGTCTGGTTTCTGCAAATCCTTCTTATGCAAAATTTCAGGTCCATCTCAATCACCAAAGCCTCTGACGTCTTGCACAAGCATCTCTGGCCACAAGATGTGCCAGGCAAAGAGGTAAACAAAGTCTCTGCGTGACAAAGTGGGCAAACTCCAGCCTCACCACTCATGGGCAGGGAGAACTCGGGTGGATCGATTGTCTCTGAGCCCCAGCCCCTCCTCTGGACCGCGGGGCAGCCATACTCCATTTATGGAGTGGTTCATGATTCATCGATATTGGGTTTTTTGAAAAGACTCTGTGCAGGACCAGGTCATTTTTTTACTTGTTTGTTTTCTGTAGCCCCATCTAGCCTGTAGACTGCTTGAGGGCTGGGCTATGTCTGTTCGGTTCATCTCGGCCATCTAGGGTAGAGCACAGAGCCCGCCCCCAGGAGGCACTCCACATTGCTTGCTCAGTGTATGAACAGCATACACTTATGAACTATCTGCAAATAGAATATTGGCTGCAGTTTTATGATCTTTCTGTTCCTGAATATTACAAAAGATTTTTCTGTTGGGTCCAAATGACCCAGTGTACGATTTGTATTATAAAGTTACTAGCTGGGGCACCTGGGTGGCTCAGTGGGTTAAAGCCTCTGCCTTCGGCTCAGGTCATGATCCCAGGGTCCTGGGGTCAAGCCGCACATAGGGCTCTCTGCTCAGCAGGGAGTCTGCTTCCCTTCCTCTCTCTCTCTCTCTCTATCCTGCCTGCCTCTCTGCCTACTTGTGTTCTCTATCAAATAAATAAAATCTTTAAAAAAAAAATAAAGTTACTAGCGATGATATTTCCATGAAGTTTCTCTCCAGATGAGCAGAACGCATCCCAATTGTCTTTGGATTTTCTACTTAATCTGTTGACTTGGGTAAAATATATGCTATAAACAGTGTCTACCCCAATAACTACTGTAGAAAAGGAATTAAATTGATAACCTTAATTAGTGTGTGTTTTCGCTCATTCTTTTTCTCAGTGATACTTGTTGAGAAACTTTAGCTGGCCTGTGGGATTGAGCATGGAATAGATCTCCTATAGTCCCTGCCCTCCAGGGGCCTATATTCTAGCACGAGAGATAGGCATAAATCAACTCCTAGACAAATAAGTAGCTAACTGCAATTGAGAGCAGAACGAAGAAGGCCAAGTCCAGGTACTAAGAGTACATGCACTGGGGCCCCTGACTTAGTACGAGGTATCAGGGAAGGCTTCTGTGAGGAGGTGAGCTTTGGGCTGAGCCTGACTGGAGAGAAGGGAGGAGAGCTCTAAGCCAGGCAGGACAGGTCACCACAAGGCCCAATCCTGTGAAAATCTTGCATTTGTTTTAATTTCTTTTTTAAGATTTTATTTATTTTTTTGAGAGAAAGAGTACACAAGCAAGCAGAGGGAGAAGCAGGTTCCCGGCTGAGCTGGGAGCCCAATGTGGGACTTGAACCCAGGACCCTGGGATCATGACCTGAGCCAAAAGCAGATGTTTGACTGACTGAGCCCCCCAAGTGCCCCTGAGGGAAAGCCTTGCATTTTTGAGGATCAGAAGGGAAGCCAACAAAGGGTAAAGGGACATGTGACAATGTTGGAGGTTTGGTGGGACCAAGTCAAGCAGGGCCTTATGGACCTGAGAAAGGACTTGGAGTCAACCTAAAAACAAGGCAATACCATCAAAATGGTTGAATTTGGGTAAAGACAGAACATATTTACCTTTTGAAATCACTCTGGCTAATGTTTCTATGAGATTTCATGCATTTCAGTGTGTTCTAAACTGGCATCTTATGCTTGATCTTCACAGCAGTCTTACAAGGTCAATGGTGCGGGCAGCTCAAACTGTCTTTCACGTTACAGATGAGGAAACTGAGGCACAGGGACATGGGAGAGCTTGCTAAAAGCATGACTGGATGGCGCAAAGTGTTTAACTCTTTATTCCAGCCATGGGAGCAGCCTGAATCCATAAGTGAATGAATGGAGAGTGGGAAGGGGTAATGGAGAACATCTCAGGTTCTCTCTCTGTGACTCTCCCTAAAGATATTGAACATGGTGAATCCATGGTGGGGGGACAATCTGAGGAGGTGCGGGCAGAAAGTCGGCTATTGGCCTGTTGGCCGACCTTAGAGCAGGTGGCTCAGCCGTCCCTTCCCAGCGCTGGGGAGTTCAGTGTTAACCCTCGCTGGGAAGGACTTCTGGTCCACAGGTTGTCTCCTGTCTACTCCCATTCAGGGTCCCTTAACTCCTCTAATGAAAGCACATTCCCTTAGTTTCAGAATTAACAAGGTGATGATGACCACCAGTGTCCACTGAGAGGACTGGGCTTATCTGTCAGCTGCCTGTTCCCTATCTCCTCCTTCTCGGCACAGCACCTGATTTTTCCCTTGGAAATAGCTGCAGGGTAGGCAAACAATTCAAGGCTAGCTGGTGGGGCTTAGCGCTGATCTCTCCTTGGGCCTTATCAGTAAATATTTTCTAAATGTAATAAAATATATTATTTAATGACTGTAATAGGTCTTTTTGGTTGCATGTCACAAAAAAATCCCACCCAAGAAAACTTCATTGACTCACATAACAAGCCATTCCCATCCTAGGGCTGGCTGCCCTCCCAGCATGACTGGCAGGTGCAGATCTCTAGGGACGTGAAGGCATGTGGGCAGAGCCTTGAGCTTAAGGAACAAAGGGCACATCGTCGGTCTGGACTTGGGGTGGCATTTGGGCATCTCAATTGCAGCCACAGAAATGCACTTTGTGTATTAATAAGTGGAAAAAGACACAAAGGAAGGCTCTTAAATGACTCATAGAGTTTAAGATCAGGCCTGAGAACCAGGTTTGGGAGAAAGGTGAGGGCTAGGAAGACCGGGTATGGGAATTGCAGTCTGGGTCAGCCGCTGAGGCCCCGGGTTTGGAATCACAGCGCTGATGCCTTGCTACTCCTTCAAGAATAGTTCCAGACCCCAGCCGTCCCCCCAGACTCAAAACCCAAGGGGTAACATACACTTGATCAAGCTGGATCCTGTGCCCCCACCCTGCCTGGTTAGGGCAGGCCTTGCTTCCTTCTAAGTCTCTCATAGAATTCTTCCCTAATAAAAAAGGACTTGGACGCAAATCTGAGGGGAAAAGTAACAAATATCCATTTCAAGAGGCGAGCTCTTAAAATCTGGTGGGAGCTCACACTCAGATGTCTTAGAGCCAGCTGAGCATCTGTCCCTGCCAAAGACATCCAAATTCAACTTTAGAAACTACTCTTTTGGGCAGAAAATCCATGTCAGATTCAGCTGTGAGCCACCAATATGTAAGGAAACCTAGGCTTCATCCTTTGGGTAATGGGGAGCCATAGAAGGATTTAAGCAGGAGAAGATAGGCATGTGGCCAGAAATGCATTAAGAAAGGCCCCTGGGTGGCTCAGTCAGTTAAGCATCTGCCTTCAGCTCAGGTCATGATCCCAGGTCCTGGGATCGAGCCCCGCATCAGGCTCCCTGCTCAGCAGGGAGTCTGCTTCTCCCCCTCTCACTCCCTCTGCTTGTATTCCCTCTCTTTCTCTTTCTCTCTTTCTGTCGAATAAATAAATAAAATCTTTAAAAAAGAAAGAAAAGAAAGGTCCCTGTAGCTGCTCTGTGGAGAGTGGGTTGCAGGATAAGAGAGAGTAGTCCCAGAAAACCGAGAGAGAGAGAGAGAGAGAGAGAATAGGGCTGTGGCGTTTGGAAGGAGAGGTGGATTTGAGATTTCTTTTTTCTTTTCTTTTCTTTTCTTTTCCTTTTTTTTTTTTTTTAAGAGTAGAGGGGGGATGGGCCCAGAGAGAGGAAGAGAGAGAATCTTAAGCCGACTAGCAGACTCCATGTCCAGTGTGGAGCCTGGCATGGGGCTCTATCTCACAACCCTGAGATCAAAACCAGAGTTGAAATCAAGAGTCAGACACTGAACCCACTGAGTCACCCAGGTGGCCCAGATTTGAGACATTCTTAAGAGAAAAAGGCAGCAAGATTGGGTGACTGAAGCTCTAAGGACTGTTGGGGGTGAGGGAGAGGTAGGAGTCAAGAACCCCCATGTTCCCAGCAAAGGGGACCAAATGTCCTCTACCACCTCCTCCAGAAGGCCTCATTCCTATTAGCAAGGATATTATAAAGGCCAAATTACACAACCGAAGAGGAAATCCAAGGCAGAGGGAAGAATAGAAAGGACTGTGGGCTCAACAGTGTGATCCATTATTACTCTCTAAGGTAAGAAGAAAAAGGAATTGATCCTGGATGAAGAAATTGGGCTTGGCCAAGCCTGAGGCTATGGGAGGTGAGTCTACTCCAGAATCCTTGGGAGCATGTGGTTGACAGGTGAGGGGGAAGGAGGGGAGGATGTGGCTGCAAGTGCTTACAGAGACATTTTGTCCGGGATTGGGGATGGGCGAGTCTGGAGAACTGGGTTTATTGCTTAGAAGGAAGTAGTACATTGGCAGTACTCAGTGCTAGCCCTGCAGAGGTGCCTCACTGCCAACTAAGCTGAAAATAAATCATCAGGATAGCCTGGTGCTAACTCAACCTGAGCCCCATCTTGTGCAGATGAGGAAATGAAGATGGTGAGAAAGGGAGCAGCTTGAGAAGGTCACACGGGAAGTGGCAGAGTGTAAGCGAAATCTCTTAAGTCTTGGCTCGAGATTCTGGACTCCCAGCGGAATTCCATGTCCCTAAGCCACCCAGGCCTGGGGGTTGAGATTGATGCCAATAGCATCTCCCACTGACCTAACCACTAGCACCATGTTTGATAGATATTTACATAAAGGAATTCATTTTCCATTGGTTTGTGAATTAAATTTCTCTTATGGAGATTCAGAAATGAGGAAAGGAAAATCAGTGAGTCCTTGGTGAGTCAGAGTGTCTTCCTTAAGAGTACTACGTGGAGTGCCAGACATGCCAGGAGGCCAGAAGAGAACCGTCCAGGAGGCCAGGACAAGGGATTCATTTTAATAGGTCTTCCTGTTCATTCTTAGCCTCGCTAAGGGTGGTGAGAACATTTGAACCCAAACTTGACTATGGTCTGTAAAGGATGTCTAGGCTCTGTATGGATGTAAGAAGACAACATAGGATGTGGAGTTGAGTGAACAAAATAATGAAATTTCTGGAACTGTCAGCAAACTTTTACTGTAAAAAAAACAGATAACAAAAATTTAGGCTTTTCAGACCAACAGGCAAAATTTAGGACTCTCTAAAGGTAAAAGAGAGGAAAAAAAAAGACTCCCCCATTTTTATTAATGAAAAATATAATAACGATAATTGAGGCCAAATTTTTGAAATACAGTTCCACTAATGAGAAGATGGGATTCTTTCATGGGGATAACATTTTATTTAATAACGATTCAAAGTGAGTATCCCTTATCATCAAAATCAATTGCAAATGTCCATCTATTAATTCTGACCTGCAAATAGAATTTCTGCATTTCACATTTGACAGTATCGTGTGGCATCTGTGAGATTTGCAGCATGCCCAGCAAAGGTACCACTCAGCAACTTCTCAGCCCTGCATAGCACAAAAGCCACAGTGGAGTGTAGGTAAATGAAGGTATCTTGTTCTTTTTTGTTTGTTTGTTTCAAGATTTTATTTATTTATTTGCAGAGAGAGACATAGTGAGAGAGGGAACACAAGCAGAGGCAGAGAGAGAGGGAGAAGCAGGCTTCCCACCAAGCAGGGAGCCCGATGTGGTGCTTGATCCCAGGACCTGGGATCATGACCTGAGCCGAAGGCAGGTGCTTAATGACTGAGCCACCCAGGCACCCTAAGGTGTCTTGTTCCAATAAAACTTTATTTATGGACACTGAAATTTGACTTGCATACGATTTTCACATGTCACAAAATACCCTTCTTTTGATTTTTCAAAATCACTTAAGAATGTAAAAACCATGCTTAACGTGTGGCCAGACGAGAAGAATCGGTGAGCCAGATTTGGCTCACAGACCGTGGTCCAGCAGGCCAGACGAGGCTGTTGATAATTAGGCTTGTCAAAGGACAAATCTCTGATGTTCCGCAGGCAGCCCTCCTATCAGATCGGCAGGGGAGAAGTCCTGGAGAGGAAGGCCTAAGAATTGAGATTATATGGAACTAAAAGTAAGGCCTTTTGAGGCTTCTAGGTCCTTGGTGAGACACCAGCCTTAGTTCTGGAATGAGGGTTCTCCAGACTGCTCCTGACTTGGTAGGCTTAACAGGACTCGACCAATGCTCTCATGGCCCAAGACACCTTCAACTCTGCATGCCTAATCGTGGGGTTCATTTCTGTCTGTGTGGCCAGGCCAGGGCCCCGAAGCCTTAAAACAAACACACGGGGTTACCAGAGCACTCAGAGCTGCCTAAAAAGGACAAGCTGTCAGACTCCTGAGACCAAGGTGGCAGCTGCGCTGAGGTGCCGAGGGCAGCCTTTAGTGCTTAGAAAACCACCCTTATCTCCAGCTGCTCAGGTGGAGTGTGCCACCTGTTTATGAGTAAACTAATGGCTTAATCTCAGCTGGAGGCAAAGTAATGGGGCAAGGCGGGTTTGCAGGACGCCCAGGCCATGCTGCCCAAGGTTTAACCCTTTCTAGGCCCTGGCAGGTGTGTGCATAAGCATCACCCCAGCTGAACAACCCCTAAGCTAAGCCCCTGTTTTCAGCTGGTTCCTAGAGAAGAGGGAAGAGCCCCACTCAGCCCACCCACGGTCCTGCCGATTCAAAGCTGATTTTGCAGATTTTGTTATTTTTTTTTTGAAGATTTCATTTATTTATTCAACAGAGAGATCACAAGGTGGCAAAGAGGCAGGCAGGGAGAGAGGGGGAAGCAGACTGCCCACCAAGCAGAGAGCCTGATGTGGGGCTCGATCCCAGGACCCTGACATCACAACCTGAGCCGAAGGCAGAGGCTTAACCCACTGAGCCACCCAGGCACCCCTGATTTTGCAGCTTTTAATAATCATGAAACAGCTGAGAAAAGCACTGAGTCACTTACTCAGGCAGCAAATAACCACTAGGCACCTAGTATATGCCGAGCACTATTGGGGACGTAGCATGAAGAAGCTAGGCATCCTCTAGCTATGTTCAAATGGAAGGATTCGCAAATGATCCCTTAGCTCTGACTTTGTGTCCAGGAAGAAAGTGTATTATTGCCCCCATTTCATAAAAGAAATAGCGACCATGCACAGGGTCACCTAGGAAATAAGGGTAGAAAGTGGACAAGAACTTAAATCTCATTTGTGTGAGCAAAAAGTTCCCACTTTGTTAAGACAAATTTATTCCCTCCCTTTGCCCTCCTTCATGATTGGGATCCGGCACCAGACTCAGTTTGGGGTACTCGGGGTGTGAAGGCAAAGGAGCTCACCCCCCTTCCCCAAGGAGTCCATGTGTGAGGGGATGACGGGGCCCCGGGCTCTGCTCCCATACACAGAGCCAGTGAAGGAGCACTCGGAGGAGAGTCCTCAGTGAGGAGGCTGAGCCATAGGATGGCTTAGGGACAGACTTTCCACTTACTAGGTCATCTTGGGCAAGCTGTTCTTTTAAAGCTTCAGTTTCCTCATCTGTTAAATGGGCTTAGCAACAGCACCTACTTCATTGGGCGGTTGTGATGGGCTGAATTCAGGAACATGAGAAGAATTTGACATAGTGCCTGACTGGTACATAGTCAGCACTCAGCGAATGGTGGTACTACAGTTTCAGGGGGAGAACCACATAGAGACAGGCAAAAGGGTCTAGAACTCAGCAAAGGGATCTAGAATTCTGTAGGGCAACAGATTTTGTGTGTCTGTTGTGTCCATGTTTTGTCTTTAAACATTTTTGCACAGGGATTAAGTGTATGTATTGGGCACATGGATCTGTGATCTAGCTGAATTCTCAAGGCAACACCTTGAAGTAAGCTTTGTTACTTTCTTTCTATTTTGCAGATGAGGAAACTTGGGAGCCAAGGACAGGAAGTTCTCCAGGATCACACCGAAAGAAAGGATACAAAACAGGACTTGAGACCATATCTGCAAATGCGTGAACCCACACTGGGCTGCCCTCTTATTACATAGAGGGGCGAGTTTGGCTGTTATTTTACTGTGGATAGGACAGAAAAACCAAGGTTTAAACGCTGGTGTGAAGGGATCAGATGTGATAGGGGAGAGTCTGCCAGAAAGGATGGTTAGACTCTGGAATGGGTAACACCAACAAAGGAGAACCCCCCTCCAGGATGACTTGTCCACCAACTTCAAGCCTTAACCTTTCTGGATCATTCTCTGGGTCCTACCTTGAGGCGACAGGAGGGGACTGAGAAAAATGACCAGCTACTGCCTTCACTTTCCCCAAGCTCCCCCACTTGTTTTTTGCCTTCAGGATTATTTCGTTCAGCCAACAATGAAGCTACTAAT
The DNA here is from genome assembly GCF_010015895.1 of Lontra canadensis. Taxonomy (NCBI): domain Eukaryota; kingdom Metazoa; phylum Chordata; class Mammalia; order Carnivora; family Mustelidae; genus Lontra; species Lontra canadensis. Next base: position 33,740,705 of record NW_022630999.1, read on the forward strand.
ACACTATTGGTTCCCACCTCCCAACTCACCCACTTCCCCTCAGCCATAGGAGGTAAGTCCTGATGGATTTCTGTGCCACTCAGTACTGAAACATGGTGACAGGATGACCTGGTATGTGCTTACACAGAAGCCCCCACCAGGAGACCTGTTTAATCTAAGTCAAAGTTGGCTGGTACTCAGCACGTGCCCAGCCACTCTGCCCTCCCCCACCGGGGCAGACATCATTCATCTGTCATGGTGCCCCTTCCCACTGAGCTCTCAGAAGACCACCATATTGGCTTCCCAGCACTGCCTTAACAAATCACCACAAGCTGCCTGGCTTAAAACAGCAGAAATTTATTCCCTTGCAGTCCCAGAGTTCAGAAGTCTAAAACAGAGGGTGTGAACAGGGCCACACTCCCTCCAAAGGCTTCAGGGGAGAATCATTCCTCATCTCTTCCAGTTTCTAGCACATCCAGGCATTCCTTGCCTGTGGCTGTTTCCCCACAATCTCTGTCTCTGTTTCCACCTGGCCTTCTCCTCCTCTCTCTGCGTCTTCTCCTCTGCTTCCTATAAAGATCCTTGTCCGTGATCTTAGGACCCATTCCAGTAACCCAGGATATGCTCATCTCCAGCCCCTTAACTTAATTACCTCAGAAAATTTATTTTTCCAACTTTTCCAACATTTATTTTCCAGTAACTTCCCATTCATGAGTTCCAAGGGTTAGGATGTGGGCTCAGCATTTTGCCGGCCACCCCTCCCCCCCATATTTGGCCCAGCACAGCCACAGAACCCTCCTCAGTGTAGCATTCAAATTAATTGACCCATACAAGGAGATGCTGGCCCATGAAATGAGATCCTTTTACAATCTCCGGTCTACATCAAATTTCGTTATTTGATCTCATTACAAAGGTCTGCAGAGCGCCGGTTATGGAAGAGCCCCAGGGCCTCAAGTGTGCCAGCGGCCACCGGGAAAGGTACAAGAGAGAGCCCGTTGGAGAGGGGCCGAAACAGCAGCTGCTGCACGGTGCTTACTCAGTAAAAGATCCTCGGCCCTACCAGGCCCTTTGCTGGGTCCCCTAAGACGCAGCCCCTGCCCTACAGGAAAAACTAGCCAGACCACTGATCAGCGCTATACGTCAGGAGACCCTCAAGGCAAGCGGCCCTTCCTGGTTTGCTGTGCAGAGGGAACATTCCTCCCACTCGCCATCACATGTTTAATGTCTGTCTTCCTAGTCCTTTCATTTATTCGACAAAGAGGTTTCGGCCACTACTCTGGGTCGGTTCTGTGCCAGACTCGGGGAGAAAATGGCTAATGCATCTTCACTTGACTGAAATGCGATTGTGTAACTCCATTTTACAGATGGGAACGGCAAGGGAGGACACCTAAGGCTGCATTTGGTGGGGATGGATTTATGGGGATGAGGGGGCCTGGCCACCGCTGACAGCCAGCTCGCTGAGGTTGTCCCACTGTCCTCCCTGGCTCTCTCAGCCAACCCCCCTGGGCCCTGCCCATGGGTTCAGCCTCCCCAAAGGAGCTCTGTGCCAAGCCAGGGGGAGAAGCCAAGGGGAGGGGGTGGACCTCACCGTAGCCTGGCACAAGGTAAATTCTTTATGGCAAGAACCAGATGAGCAGGTGGCCTGGATGCTGAAAGCCTGGGGAAGAAAAATAACCCACTTCCCAGCAGGAGTGCCAAGGAATTGCTCTATTGGGAAATCTCTCCCTTGCAGCGCTCTGGGCTCCACGGTGCCCTGGCCAGACAGACTGTTTTCCTGGGTTGCTTTCTCCCTGCCAAACCTCACTCTGCTCTCCACCCTGAGACTCTGACATGTGGGTGAGGCTCAGCTCAGGTGTCCCCTTCAGCAGAAGCCAAATGCCCCTCTTCCCAATCACTCCCGTGTCCCTCCCCATGCTCTGGTAATACCCAGGGCTTACCGCTCCTATCACTGCCCTCACGATGCATTGTTTTATTATCTCCGTGTGTGTGTGTGTGTGTGTGTGCGCGTGCGCGAAGGGCACCCCTGCCCAGATGGTGACCTTGTTAAGGTCAGGGATCATAGCTAGTCTCTGCTGTGTGAATCCAGCACCGGAACCTGGCTTACCCAGGTATCCAATGAAAATTTAATGAATAGGCAGGTGAAGAAAGAAAAGAATGAATGAAAGAATCAACTGACCGATTCATCAGACCTTATTCATATCCAGACCCCATGTGAATGTCAAAACCACGATTCAGCCCCAGGCCTGCTTCATGCCACACCCCATGACCTGTAAGTGCTTCTATCCTCCAGGTGGGCTCGGGAGTGTCCAGTAGGTCCAGAGGGGGAGGAGGGTGGACGATGGTGAGAAAGACACAGGGCAAGACATGGGTTCCGGATGGAAGTTCATCTGTTCTTTCATGTTTGTTCAGCACTCCAGGGTACCCGGCATTGTGGTAATGCCCTGGACCCCAACACAAGGCACAGCCTCTGCCTTCGAGGAAACTACAGTTCAGACCAGACAGATACATTGATGGGTTCTGGGGGGCAGTGCCAGGCCACATTCTGATGCAGGAGGAGAAGACAAGCCCAGACCAAGGTCAGCTTTGGACAGAAACTGTCCCACAGCTCAGGGGCATGACCTACCCTAGCTGTCCCCAGAGGCCTCTGGGCGCACATCACGGTATATTGGAGATGTCTCCCTGCCCCAAAACTGCAGAATCAACTCCTACCCGAGCTTTCAGCCCTGCTGGCCTGCCCTGCACAGTTCAGACTTGCCCACCCGCCACGATCATGGGAGCCAAGTCCTTGAAAGAAATCTTTCTTTCTCTCTCTCTTCATATGCATATAAATCTCAAGGTCTATACCTCTACATACATGCATGGCATATATGCATGTATCTCCAATTGGTTCTATTTCTCTGAAGAACCCTGACTGACACAGATTTTGATATTTACCTCCACACTGAGTCAGAGATCTTTCTAGAACACTAGTTGAATCATGTCTCACTCATCCCTCCTGCTTAAACTTATCTTCAATTTCCCATATTCCTGGGATAAAATCTAAACCCTCCAAGGTGACTTCTAAGAGAGGGACCTTGGTTGATTCTCAGCCTCAGTTTCCCCAATTCCCTGGGACTTCCTATTTGTCTCCCCATCCTGGCCTCTATTCTTTACCAAGACTGAGCAGTGAGGAGATACTGTGAGGATAAGAGCCCAGTGAAAGACTCTCAGCAGCTGACATCTCTCTCCAGCCCTGCAGTTCCTCTACCCACCACAGAAGAAGTTCTTTTTCTAGAACTTTCTAGGACACAGCTGCTAAGAGGATCTGGTCCTGGGCCCTCTGTATTTGGTCTTAGGGCCCTGGGCCCTAGTGTCCAGAGCTCAGGAGAAGGCAGAGGGAACCCTGTTTTCAGTAGTTCTTCCCTGTAGTCCGGGTTGGAGCCAGGTCTGGCAGAGCTCTTGGCTTGGCTTCCCTGGCTGCTGTAGGTGGAAGGCCTTGAGCAATTGTGGCTCTTTCTGGGTATGTCAGCCAACCCGGAACCCCAGCCCCAGTCCCAGCACCGGATGGGCACCTACTGGTAGTGATTGTGAAAAAGTAAAACACTGTGATGTCACCCAGAGCCCAGGCTGGGACTAATGTGAGCCCTGCACGGCCCCACTGTGGGGCCCAGGAGTGTGGAGGCTGCTGACTACCAGAAGGAAATCCCAATCCCACTGAAGCCCAGCTTCCCACCACAGCCTTGGGACTGCAGAGCTTCCCAGAGGTGGATGGGCCCACCAAGTTCTCCCCAAGGTCGGTGTCTGGGTGGCATCGTGCTGGAGCACACAGGGTTGGCTACAAGTCCCTGCAGAGTGAAACACACTTCCCAGGAAAAGACTTGCCCTTTGGAGTCTCCTGCCTGGAAGGATGCTTGCCTACGGGCATGCATAGAGGAGTGCTGTGCAGTGTAGTGGTGAGGGGTCAGCCTGGGGAAGAAGACTGACTTCAAATTCTAGCACTTTCTTTTACTTAACTAGGGGACCCTGCATCTGCCCTTCCACCTTTGTACGCCTGGGTGTACAGACCTGTAAAACAGGGATGATGACAGTACCTAGAGCTAACCCCGCTGTGAGCTTCCTCTCTGCTCCCCTTTCAAACCAGGTGTGGCCACGGAGGTAACATGACGATGAATCTGTCCAGAGTGGGCTTGAATACAGCCCGAGCAGGGTTTTGAAAGGACAATCTCTCTGCTTCTCAATGCAGACATTTAAAGGTGAGAGTCATGGGTCATAAGAATATTACTATTTCTTGAAAGATATTGAACTCTCACCATATTCCAAGCAATGTGTTTGGCACTTTAAAATCTCAGTTAAGGGCTCCTGGGTGGCTCAGTGGGTTAAAGCCTCTGCCTTCGGCTCAGGTCATGATCCCAGGGTCTTGGCCTCGAGCCCCGCATCGGGCTCTCTGCTCAGCAGGCAGCCTGCTTCCCCTCCTTCTCTCTCTGCCTGCCTTTCTGCCTGCTTGTGATCTCTGTCTGTCAAATAAATAAATAAAAATCTTAAAAAAAATAATAAAATCTCAGTTAATTCTCCTAATGACCCTAGGAACACTATTATTAACCCATTTTACAAATGAAGAAGATGGGTATCAGAGACAGGGAGTCTCTAACTAACTTAGTTAACTTAGTTAACTTTAAGCAACTCTAGAGAGCCCCAGCGTGCCCGGTGTGCCAGGCCTCACATTCCCTTCCTCAATAAATGTCACAACTCTATGAAGTTGGTTTCATTTGCTCCAACAGATGGATGAGAAAGCCTGTGCATTCAGTAACTTGTCCGAGAGCCCGTCATATCAGGTAGCAGACATGACCTTGCCACTCTAGCCCCTCAGAACCAAGCCTGTGCCCTATGCTGCCTCCTTATACTTATTCCTGGGGAAATACCATGGACGGGCATCCTGAATTGGGGGGCATGCCCTTTTGGAGTAAAACATCAAAAAAATTAGGATCTCAGGAGGAGCCCCTCAGGTGGGCTTCCCTGGCCAGCCTGGCCAAGGAGCCCTTCCTCCCCATCGACCCTTCCATTATTGTTTACGGAGTGGAGTAAGATTCCCAGAGCCAGGAAGATGTGGAGCCACCAGAGTTCTCACCATCTCCTGTGTTGTTTGTCACCGTCCCAGCCACCCAAGGAGGGTACCCTAAGCCAAGGGCTCCTGGACCCAGGGATCATCCCCAGGCGCCCCAGGTCACCTGGTCATCTGGCAGAGGAAGCTCCATTCCTGAGAGGCACCAGCTCCGGAAACAGCTTTCCGAGCTCACATCACAGCAACACTGCTTGAGAGCCGGGATCCCTTGGGCAAGTGACTTAACCTCTCTCTGCCTCAATTTCTGGCCCCCTAAAATAGAAGTAATAAGAGTAACATTGTTGCGATAGAATATAAGAAAGTAAAAGATGGAAAAATGTTCAGCTGGAGGTAGAGGTGTGTTGTGTTTTGTTTCTCCCCATAGGAAGCCGCACATGTATAAGGACTCACTCTTTCTTAAGGAAGCAGGGGCTGTGGCCCGGCAGCTGGAAGAAGGGAGGGAGAAAGTCCCAGGACTGAGAGGGGTCGCCAGTTTCAGCAAGTGCCTTTACCCAGCGGGGGAGGGGCAGCTCCAGAACTGGAGGGCTCCCAGCCAGGCCTCTGTGCCAGTCCAGGGAGTGGGCCCCTCTGGGCCAAGTGCCTGTTTTTATTATCAGGGCCACATTCCTGGGATTCCTTGGTGACCAGGCGCTTACTACAGAAGAATCAAAGCACCAAAGGAAAATACTCATTTGAGGCCAAGACCTGGGTTTTTCATTTTCATAATTGGCCGTTGGGTCTGCTGCCCTGGGGGTGCAGGGGGTAGGCTGCTTCTGGACAAGGTCTCTCTATGGCAGCCCAGTCGCCCATGGGGGAGGGCGGGGCAGGCACCCGCCCAGATCAGCAGGCCTGCCCACTGGCCCTCCGGAGGTCATGGTGTCCTCCTCCCCACCCCCTGCCACTTAGCCTTACTCATCAGCACCTAATCAAGAGGGACAGGTGTGTGCTGGAGTGCTGAAAATCATGGCAGAGGAGCTAGGAGACTTGTAAAATCCACCCCCTCCCCCACCCAGATCCTGGCAAGCTAGCCTCTGTCTAACCCAGCGGTTCTCAGCTAGGGGCTTCTCAACTTGTGCCCCTCAGGGGACATCTGGAAATACCTAGAGACATTTTTGGTTGTCGCAGCTGGGGATGGAGAAGAAAGAATGTATGCTAGTAGCCAAAGATGCCTTTAAACATCCTAAAAGGCCCAGGATAGCCCCAAACAACAAAGAATAATCCTGTCCCAAATGACAATAGTGTCAAGGCTGAGAAACCCGGCTCTGGCCCAAATCCCTTACACTGCCGCTCTTGCCCACTTTTTGCCAGTTAGAATTGGTGGAGATGTAATAAGGGGATGAGGGGCAGACACCCCCGGTGTGTCCTTTGGGAAGGAGAGAGGTGTGGGGCAGGGAATAAGGTCATTATCCACAACCAAGGTGGACATAATGGGATTTTGGAGGCCAGCCGACCTGGGTCCACATGTGGGCTCAGTCCATGACTGCACAGCCCCAGGCAAGCCATTTCCTGGATCCGAGCATCGTCTGGGAAACAAGGTCATGACAGAGGGTAGGGGTGAGACTGAGAAGTCAGGATGTCTGCAGGACACCTAGTGTGCACCTGCTGTGTGGAAGTTTCTCTGCACACGCTGGCCTCCTTCCTGCTCCCCACTCTCCTCCTTACACAACCTCCCCCTCTATGCCCTCCTGCCCCCGACCCCCTGCGACCATGCTCTGCCCCAGCCAGGCGGTACTGCACTGCACTCCCTGTTCAGCCAGCCCCTCCGTGATGCCCTCTGGCTTCTGCCTCTGCCTCTCCAGACCCTCCCAGCACCAGGCTGCTCTCCCCACCCCCACCGGGAACACCCACCACCCCCACCCTCAGGTCACCCTTCCAACCCAGCACGGATAGCTGCCTTAGCCACTCTCTGGCTTCTGCAGGTGGCTCCCGGTTTTGCGGGGTGTGCGGGTGTATTAGAGAACATGGGGTATGTATGGGGATCACACACCTCTAGACTGGGCATGTCTGCGTGTGCCTCCTTTTTCTCGTGTTCCCCCCGCTACCTCAGCCACTGCACAACACACTGCAGGACATAATATGCTGGGCTCATTCCCTGTAGAGGGTCCTTTGGGGAAAGCTAGAAAAATGGAAATCTCCTGATTTCAGAGCAAGCTCCTTATTCTGTCTCCCCTGAGAGGGATGTCCAGAAACTCAGCTACTGTAGACCATTTCCCACCCCCTTCCTTCCTCTTCTTCTAAGTACTGACTCTGGGCCAAGCCCTGTTCCAGACACCTGGAACGGAGAGATGTAATCACACAAGGCTCGTGCTGAAAGGCAGTTCATGTCTGAGTGAGGTGCTCTCAGCCAGGATGCCCAGGCAGTACACACTTCGAAAGCTGAAACACTCCTTAAAAATTGGTTAACACATTCTGCTCTGGGCTCCTAAGAGCCTCTGACTCCCATGATCCTGAGAGTGAAGGGTTAATGCCAGGTCCCACAGCCGGTCCTCCAGGGGCCTTGCTCCTTGGTTGTGTCTGGCCTCCTTCCATCAACTCTCATGGGTCGGTGCTTCTGCCATACCAATTGATAAATATTTTTAACCTCTCCGAGGAGACAGAAGCATCACCATGCTGCCATTCACCGAGAACACCAGTGCAAAGGCTCTGGGGCTATGAAAGCACTGACTATGGGATGGACTCTGCCTACAGGATTTTAAAGACATCTTCAAGGGAAAAAAAGAAAAGGGAGATTCTTCTCCAGGGTTTTGAAGGATGAATAGGAGTGCTCAAGAAGATGAGGAAAGGGAAAGGTTTACGAGGAACAAGGAATATGGAGTGCAAAGGCGGGGAGGTATGCGACAGAACCTTTGTCTGAAGGCAACAGTTCCCAAGAGCGGGGAATATGGAGATGATCAGAAAGGATTTTGACAGCTGATCTGAGAAGCTGGAGCTCCTTGGGGAGTCGCCAGAACCCCATGCTGTCACCCAAGCCCAGGACCAGGTACATAGTTTGTGGGGCACAATGCAAACAGATCACAGAGAAAGCTTGTTCAAAAATTATTAGGAACGTCAAGACAGTGAGAGCAGAGCATTACACTAAGGTCAGGGTCCCTGGAAGTCCCCGTGGGACTGCACACGTTGCAAGCACGTGAAGCTGGCGCTGCCCGAGGCCCCAGTCCAAACACGTGTGAGGTCTGGGGTTCGGAAGATGATTGCCTGAGCCCACCAGCCGGGATGAGGAAGCAGGAAATGCCTCTGCAAAAATTATCCCGCCTCCTCGGAGATTAGCCCCTTCCCTTGGTAGTGTATCAGGTTACCAGCCCAGATGCACTGTTTTCAGAGCATTAATTAATCAGCGGCGTTTGGGCAGCGCTGGTCTCTTTGTGCACTAATTCCTCAACTGCTGACCCTACCGCTGTATAAACACACCGGGCAGGTGCCCAGAGGACCCAAAAGTCGGCTTCTGGTAAGTGCTGGCTGCAATCCCTGCCTAGTGGCTTGGGATGGTGCCCCAAGCCCTTCCCGGCTTCATCTCACATATGGCCTGGCCAGAGAGTCCAGGGGCTTCAGGGCCACCACACCAGGAGCCAAGGAGCCCAGGAACTCAGAGACTTTGGGAAAGTCACCGGGTCTGGTTGCTGTGCTAATTGTACCTTTCCAGAGATGAGATAAGCCACCAGATGGGGAAAGGAGTGGGCAGGGGTCTAACTGTCCTTTTGATGCAAATAAAGGCTGAAATCAGAAGCTCCTCTTCTTGAGGTTAATAGAGTTATTTGGTTAAAAGTTTAGAAGCATTTTACCACAATCTCTGTCCCCAGCAACCTGTCCTCAGTATTTGCATACGTTTTGAATGTAAATTGTCAGGACCATGCAAACTAGACAGCTAAATGCATCTTATCAGATGGCTGTCGGGGAATCTTGGGAGAACAGGCTAGAAACACAAGTGTGGCTGAGGCCTTTGTGTGGGTCTGGACCCGAGTGATAGCATCTGCCCTCGCCCTGGCTGATAAGCCGCCGTCTCCATTTCCCGGAGCCACCTGCTTGCGGTGGGACCTGCGGGAAAGAGAAGAGACTCACTCCTGGTGCCCATGGGGTTGAGTCTAAGAAGGCTGCCCGAAACAGGGTTTCCATCCGTCGACCCGTTACTCTGTTAATGGCACATTACTCCCTTCAATTATTTCATCCTTCACTCCGTGAATCTTTCAACTGAATTTACAGATAATTCCTCTATTTAGGGGGAAAAAATCTGAGAGAAAATACACTAAATACATTTTTATGGATCCCATCACATACATTGTCTTGGTTCTTTTGCAGAAAAAAGATATAGATGTACAAAGAAAGAAAGAGAGAGAGGGAGGGAGGGAAGGGAAGGGAAGGGAAGGGAAGGGAAGGGAAGGGAAGGGAAGGGAAGGGAAAGGAGGGGAAGGAAGAAATGATCTTAAAGCTCCCATCATTCTGCAGTCCAGAGGGTTATCACCATGAGCTTTCAAGCTGTGTGTTCTTGCAGACTTGCTCTGTGCATTTATGCAAACAGAATTCCATGTTCCCAGCCTTTAGGGGTGCAAGACTGTGCCTCGAATTTCCTAGCTCTTGCCCACGAATTGCCAGTGTGCCTCTCAGGCTCTTGGGTCTACCAGAAGCTCCCCTGCTCCCAGATTTTCTGCACACATCCCAGGCAGAGGAATTTGGCAGAAACCTACCTGTGCATCTCCATCCTGCCAGGCGCGTGGTAGGCCCAGGGCATGTGGAGATGAGCAAGTGGTATCGAGAGCCAAATCAGCCCCGTGTCACAGTGTCCTGGGGTCTGGCGCAGAAAGCAGCAACCTTCCAACCCTCCACTTTCCAGGCTGGGATTTACATTTTGCTTTCCAAAGACCCCTGTACCACTGAGCATTGTCTGCTACCCTTCCAGAGCTTACTTCTTCTAGTGACCTGTAGTTCCCAAGTTCACTGTAACAAGCTTAAATGACTTTTGCAAAATGGGGAAACACCGGAAGCTTGTTTTCTACAAAATCGATGTAGCAGGTACTACTTGCCCAGGGCTGGGGCTAGCATTACCTGAGAGCCAATAGATGTAGAAGAGAAACCTTCTTGTGTGATTAGGGGAGGCTTCCCAGGGCTTCAAGAATACAACTCAGAGAAGCTGCCTCCCACCCCGGCCTGTGAGGCACACACATGGCCTGTAATGAAAACAATGACACGAATGGCATTTTACATTCTAGGGGCTTCTGCACATCCTGACCACAATGACGACGGCAGGAATGTGGTTGTAAGAGCCTGAGATGAGCTTTGGCTGACGTGTGGCAAACATTCAACAAGTGAGAGCTGTGATATTTCCTTTTCACCTTCCTCCTAAGGATCCCTTTCCCCAGGTATGACAGCCCACATTTCAGCCAGGAGAGCCCTAAGCTCCGAGAAGTTCCCATCCCGCCATAGATCAGGGGAGCCAACAATCGCGGCGGGGCTGAGATCTAAGCCAGGTCCCCCGAAAGCTCTGGTAGTTGGCGTTGTAGATGTGCTGAAGTTTATTGGCTAAACTAGGAAAGAGGACATTAAATCCGTTTCTCTTTACTTTCTAAGACGCTCTGATACATTTGTCTCTACAAGCTGCTCGTTACTCAGCATCTGCCAGAAAGCGTCTTACATGGATTGCGATTTCATTCCCCCGACCCTTGCTTTGGTTTGAGAGGGAACCCAAAGAAAAGGAGATTCTCTCCTCTCTAGCATCAGTGCAGGCCTACACATGCTCAGGCCTGCTACCTTGCACTCGACTTTTTCCCCAAGTACTCCCTGTTCCCAACTAGATCAAAGCCTAGTGTATAGCTTAAATATTGAAATATTGTCCCCTGGGTGTATCCAGGATTGCTCATTTTGTCTCAACCAGTCTCTGAGTACTAGTCTGAGAGCAGCTAAAAAGCCAATGTTTGTTTAGGTCTGATGGCTCTTCACCTGTTGGGATCTTCTTAATCTTCGAGAGCTATCATTTCTCTCTCCTAGTTTTCGGAAGAAGGCACGTGCGGATATGAGGGTGTCCCCTGATTGTATTTGACCCACATGGGCCTTTAAATTTACTGAAGGAATTGTCATCATCCAAAAACTGAGGGATTTCACATGACAACACACATTTCCTGCTTCCATTTGAAAAACATCTAGAAAGACCTGGAAGATATGGAAACATGAGACTGACATTTTGAGCCTCTGAGTAATAGCTGCTTCCTAGAGACCCCCTCCCCCGGGCCACTTATCTCCTATGAGTTACCCACCAGGCCCTGTTCTAGTGCTGGGCCTAGCTCTGACACCTGCCTTGCCATGTGACTTAGGACAAGTCACTCAAGCTCCTTGAGCCTTGGACACCTTATGTGATGTCTCATAGTTATCTGAGTCATATTATGCTTTCCAGCCTCCAACTATTTGTGTTGGAAAACTGCTCCAGCTCTCCCTGGGCCAGAATGCAGGGCCTTGAGACCAGACACATCCTCTGTGACATGGGGTCCTCTAGGGTGGGAAGGGAGCCATCTGTGACCACCATGTTGCCTGGATGCATACGTCCAGGCCTAGTTCTTCCTCCTAGGCAGGAACCCTTGTTTTCTTAGTTGAGATTCTACTAGAACCAAGCTCTTCCTGACATAGCCCTAGGCTTAGAAGTGTTATATGGTTCTTCCCTTGCCTCGAGGCAGGCTATCAGCCCCCTTTTAGAAAATACTTGCTTTTGCTCCTACAAAAAAAGAAGGAAGGAAGGAAGGAGGGAAGGAAGGAAAGAAGGAAGGGGGAGAGGAAGAAAGAGACCATTCTGATTAATACATTTTTTTGCAAAGTTAATATAATTCATATCTCAACAATGATAAAAAGGCTTACCTACAATTCCATCACAACAGGAAATAAACTCTTTTTAATCTTTGTTCACATGCACATTAGAAATTTTACCATGAAAATAGTTAACACGTACCAAAACCTGTTAAATGGATTGGGGCTTTGGTGTTGTATCTAAAGTCATCACCAAGCCCAAGGTCATCTAGACTTACTCTTACATTGTCCTCCAGGAGTTTCATAGTTTTGCATTTTACATTTAGTTCTATAACCCAGAATTCACAGAGTTAATTCTTGTGAGAGGTATACGACCTGTGTGTAGATTCCATTGCTTGTGTAAACCATAGTTTAAACCTTTTTAATAACCTTTCAAACAATGTATAGTCTTCCAAATAACTTACAACATTTGTAATTATTTATGATCTTTCTGATTAATAATCTTTCTAATTATTTATTGGCATCTCATATGCAAGCATTGCTAAATTCTGTGGACAAAGACTTCCAGGCTTTCTAGACCTTCAATTCCAGAGGCTCAAGCGAGTTCTAAAAAACCTTTGAACAAAATAAAAGCCTTTGAACAAAATAAAGATATGATCAACAATTCCATTACTTCATTCTAGGCTGTAGGGCAGTGGCTTTCAAAGTGCTATCCAAGAACTCCTGGGAGTCCCTACAAGGGATCTGCAGGGTCAAAACTCATTTATATATTAATTAATTAATTATTTATTTATTTATTAACATTTTATTTATTTATTTTGAGAGAGAGAGAGAGCACAGCAGGCAGAGCAGCAGTCAGAGCAAGAAGGAGAAGCAGACTCCCCACAGAGCAGGGAGCCCTATACGGGGCTCAATCCCAGGACACTGAGATCATGACCTGAGCCGAAGACAGATGTTCAACTGACTGAGCCACCAGGCACTGCTCAAAACCCTTTTAATGATAATACTAAGACATTATTTGCCTTCCTTACAGTGTTGACATTTCTGATAGTATAGAAGCAATGGGGGATAAAACCGCTAGGGCCAGAGGGAATGAAGGTAGTAGCCCCACAGTACGCTGTCATTTGCTCAGAGGGCAAAAAGCTCGTTTTCCATGAGAATGCTCTTTTTTTTTTTTTTAAAGATTTTATTTATTTGACAGAGGGAGAGAGAGATCCTAAGTAGGCAGAGAGGCAGGCAGAGAGAGAGGGGGAAGCAGGCTCCCCGCCAAGCAGAGAGCCCGATGTGGGGCTCGATACTAGGACCCTGAGATCATGACCTGAGCCGAAGGCAAAGGCTTAACCCACTAAGCCACCCAGGTGCCCCCATGAGAATGCTCTTGATGCCTTTTACTACATCTCAACCCTGTAGCCCCCATGCTCTTAATATTCCATGGAACGAAATAGGAAGTGTGCCGAAAGCAGGGGTGTGGCATTTGAAGTGTGTCTGCCTGTGGCGGTTGACTCTCAGAACAGTATGTCGTGTGCCGCCGTTTGAGTTGCCAGCTAAACTAGCCATGTTCTCCGTGGTACACCAGCTTCACCGGCATGAACACCTGACAGCTGCGGATACTCAGTTCTGAGCGCTGGACATTTTCTTGAAAATGAGATGAAGTGAGCCTGTCCATTCAAGAAAGCCTGACAGGATTGGATGCATGGATAAAATGAGAGCTTTTATGAAAAAAAAAATTTTTTTTGGAAAATTTGTATGTACCGTAGTGAGCATGACAATTTCCCGGTGCTTAAAGACTCCTGAGGACGTTGGTGATATTATTGTCAATTTCAGAAAATCTGTTATACAAGGAAATGTTTCGAAATAACACAGCAGAGCATCACTCATATTCTCTAATTCAAGAAGAATCAGACTGAATGCAGAAGGAGATAGAAACATTCAGCTGCTTTCTGGGAAGCCAGATATTAAGGAGATTTATAAAAACATAAGACAATATTGTCTTTTTCATAATTGTTTGGTTTTGGCAAATATAGTATTTTTTAATAAAACATTTTGTCTTGTCTTGATGGCATTGTGGTTTTTTCATATAATTGGTAAGTAAATATTTTTAAATTTTCTCATTGTTATTTCTCTATGGATTGATGTAATTCACTTAAACAGAAACTATTTGGGGTCCTCAGTGATTTTCTAAGACTACAAAGTGGTCCTGAAACCAAAAACCTTGAGAAGACAAAGGAAGGAGGCCTGGGATGATTGCACGCCAGCCACACCTGGAACCCTCTCAGGACCGTGCTGAGGGAGACTGGGGCTCCATTAGATAAGAGTCCCCACTAGAGATGGATGACACACTCAGAAGGGGTAATTGAGAATTTAATTAAGAAACTACTTACTAAAGGGTGAAGAGGGCCAAGGGGAATCCAGAAAGGAGGAGAAAGCACCCTGGCCACCAACCGCATGGTGCTATGGCCACCCTGGGACCTACAGGTCCCCAGAACCAAGCCTGATGTGCAGCTGTGGGAGACACCCACGGAGCAGCAGCTGCGCCTTCAGTGGAGAAGCACAGAGAAGGAACTGGGGAAACAAACACCCTGACCTCTCTCTTCTGCGGCCCTTCAGTTTCTATCTGGCACCCTAGGTTGGCTGGTCCCAACCGGAAGCTGGAGGGAAAGGGGGCCTGGTGGTGCAGTCTTTGGAGAGGAGCCTCCTGGGGCTCAGAGCAGTGTGGATGAATGGAGGAATTCTACAGGCTGAGTTGGGTCTCTGCAAACTTGGCGTGTTGAAGATCTAGCCCTCGAGGAAATGGCCTGTGGAGATGCCTTTGGGAGGGAATCATCAGGTTTAGATGAGGTGATGAGCATGGAGCCCCGATCATGAGATGAACGCCCTGATAAGAAGAGACACCAAGGCTTTCTCTCTGCCCAGTGAGTACTAAGAGACAAGGTGGTCATTTGCAAGCCAGACAGAAGGCTGTCCACAGAGCCTGTCAGTGCTGGCGCCCTGATCTTGGACTTCCAGCTCCAGAACTGTGAGAGATAACTTCCTGCAGTTTAAGCCAGCTGCTCTATGGTATTTTGTGTCCTAGCAGCCTGGGCAGACTAATGAAGAAAGTGAAATAGGCAGGGAAGAGGCCTAAAGAGAACATCAGGCCCAGAGGTGAGCTGTGTAATATGTCCCTAAACTATCTGCTGGAAGCGAGGGTGCCTCCCAGCTGGTCTGCAGACCCCCTCCCTAGCAAGGGCTGCCCCCCAGCCACCCAAACTGCCTCTAGGTGAATGATGGGCTGAAGGGAAAAAAAAAAAAAAAAAAAAAAAAGGACCACGATCATAGTAATAACAAAAGCTAGCGTTTGTGAAGCTCTGACTCATTTAATCTTGTGATCTCATTATTTCATTTAATCTTTGCAACGATCCATGAGCCAGGAACAACTTTGTAGTCCTAGTTCACTGATGAGGACACTGAGGCTCAAATTGTTGTAAGTCAGGAGTCTAGCCCCAAACCAAGGCTTTTTGACTCCAGACCTGGTGCCTGTGTTTTGTTTTGTTTTGTTTTAGGACTTTATTTTCTTAAAGCAGTTTTAGGTTCACACCAACATTAAGAGGGAGATACCAAAATTTCCCATGTACCTCCTGCACCCCGACACCCATAGCCTTTCCTATTATCCACATCCCCCACCAGAATGTGATTTGTTACAACCGATGAAATTGCCGAAGTCCACATTTCACACTGCAGTTTGCTTTTGGTGGTGTGCATTCTATGGATTTGGATAAATGTGCGACGACAGAGATCCATCATCACAGCATCACACAGAATATTTTCACTACCCCCCAAATCCTCTGTGCTCCTCCTCTTCATCTCTCCCTCCCTCCAATCCTGGAGAATACTCATCTTTTTACCGTCTCTGCACTCTTGCCTTTTCTAGAATGTTAAGTAAATCACATCACACGATATGTAGTCTTTTCCGGTTGGATTCTTTCACTTAGTAATAAGCATTTAAGGTTTCTCCATGTCTTTTCATGGCCTGGTAGCTCATCCATTTTTAGCACTGACTCATAGTCCATTGCCTGGATACCCCACCGTTTATTAATCCATTCACTTGCAGATTTTGGCAATTATGAATAAACCTGCTAGAAACATTTATGTGTAGGTTGTTGTATGGACATAAGTTTTCAGCTCTTTTGGGTAAATATCACAGACCCAGTGCTCTTACACTCTATACTATCTTGACCCCCTTTTTAGGTTTCTTAGCAAGGGTACCCAGTCAGTTCTTCCAAGGGAAGTAAGGCTTGTCTACTTAGTTCCATGAACCAGAAGACTCCAATGGCAAGAATTGTGTAGGATTGGGGCACCTGGGTGGCTCAGTGGGTTAAAGCCTCTGCTTTCAGCTCAGGTCATGATCCCAGGGTCCTGGGATCGAGCCCCGAGTCGGGCTCTCCGCTCAGCGGGGAGCCTGCATCCCTTCCTCTCTCTCTCTCTGCCTGCCTCTGTGCCTACTTGTGATCTCTGTCTGTCAAATAAATAAATAAATAAATGATCTTAAAAGAATTGTGTAGGATCTAAGATTTTATCCTGCTTGCATGCTAATAAGTTTTCCTGCCACAGTCTTATTGATGCTGGCTATGACTTGAGACTCCTGGTTCAGAGACAAAGGACTGTTATTCACAGCACAGCAGGGAGCCTGAACCTCCTCCCTGCACCAGTTTCCTTTGTCCTACTTTCTGCAAGCTGAGAGGGCCAGCTGATGCTGGAACCTGCAGCAGGTTGTGCTATGGGAAAGGAACCTGGGTCTTAGGGAATCCTAATATTCGTTAGAATACTCTATAATGGTCCACTTGACCTTCACCCTGAGGGAGACCTCTTTATCATTCTAGATTAGAAACAAATCTGCACTTTGTTCTAGAGGAAGACACTGCTACTATATTCCAAGACCACTCACTAATACAAACATCCTTAAAGAGATAGTCTGGAACAAAGACAGCCAGTTTGTAAGATTACAGAAATATAAGAGGCTCAGGGCGCCTGGGTGGCTCAGTCGGTTAAGCATCTGCTTCAGCTCAGGTCATGATCGTGTCCTGGGATCCTTGCTCAGTGGGGAGCCTACTTCTCCTTCTCCTTCTGCCTGCTGCTCTCCCTGCTTGTGCTCTCTCCCTCTATGTGTGTCAAATAAATAAATAAAATCTTAAAAAATATATATATATATAAAAGACTCATGGAGAATTATCCCCTAACACTCAGAATCCCCCAGACCTGCCCACATGACCTTCCTGATACATCACCAAGTTCAAAGCCCAGGACAAGCAAGTGGGGGGTATGGTAGCCTCTTATCCCAGCAGATACCTGATAGGCACTGCACAAATAACCTTTACTAACGGCCAGAAGCCAGAAGCCACAGGGCCCAAAGTCTAACATGTCAGGGCCTGGCAATTTTGGGGGTGGGTGTGGGATCAGTGTCCATGGGTTTCAATTTATGGAGGTGATGGCACAGAGAGGTCAATGTCTTAGAAGAACAATTTTCATTATTTACATTTCCCAAGAGGAGTGTCCACTCTGTACGGGACCACATGGGACACTTGAGGTTTTGGTCAAGGGGAAGGCCTAGGCCCCGGCCTTTATGGAGGTTTCCATGAGACAGGCAAGGCAGGGCAGTGTAGAGTTTAGGATTAGTCAGCTTGAATTATTTGGAGGGCTTTGGGCTATAGGGATGTCCCCTAGTTGTGTTACCTGTCCCTAGGATGATTTAGGGCAGAAGAAACATTAGCCCAGTGTGTGAGTAGGATAAGGCCATTGGGGCTCAGCCTTGGACCAGCCTGCCCACACATGGAAAGCCAGGTGCGGGCAGGCTGCCTTGCGGGAGCGAGGCAAGCATGTTGGCTAGTACTATGACCCTATGTCGAAGGATGCCAGGTAGACACACGGAACCTAAGAAAGCACAGAATGATGAGTATGGGATGGCAAGGAAAGGATTATAGAACAAAAGTAAAAGGTGAGATGACATGCAGCAATCCGAGGGACTTAGCCTGAATGTTCCTTCACTTACTCACCTGCTAAGTGGGAATAAACACAAAACCTCCCTCAAAGGTATGGTGAGGGTTCCAGAAGGTCAAGGGTGTAAAATGCTCAGCTCAGCTCCTGGTATGACCAACAGCCACCAAATGCAAACTCTAAAACAGACGTGAGCAAGTTGGAAGGGCTGTCATGCGTCGGTTTAAGTACATTTAATAAGAAAACATGCAAACTTCCTAAAGGAAATTGTGACACCTGGCTTTATGGAGCAAGGCCTCCATGCTTTCCTGTGACTGCTGTTTAACTCAATAATGGTGGATTTCCAACGACAACTGATTGGCAAAAACACATTTGACACCAAATATTTCACAGTGCGTCCAAACACACAAATGAGGCCAACTTGCGTTTCTGTGCATACTTCACACTGGGCAGTGGATAAAACTGCGCGCCTCAAATGGCAGCGTGGTCAGAATGTTCTCCATGGTGAAAACACGGATTCTGACTCAGCAGGGGTGGTGTGGGGCCCGAGACTCCGCCTTCTACAATCTTCCAGGTAATGGCCCAGGGCCCATACTTTGAGCTGGGAGAGAGTGAAAGAGTCACTCTGTCTTATTTGGAGATGAGGCTTTCCTAGAACCTGAAAAGGCCAAAGGAGGAGGGAAAGGCATTGATAATCACTCTGTGGCCATCATTGGTCCCTCCAGCTGGGGGCCATCCTCCTTAACCCCCATTCTGAGCCAGTCGGCTCTGCCTTAACCCGAAGCCTGTACCATCTCACAGCCCAGAGGGCTGGCTCTAGACCTCCACCTCTTCCTGAGGTCTGCAGATCTTAGAAGGCATGGGTAGGCCTGTGCTCTCGTCCTCTTCCAGCCAGCACTCTGGCCCTACTGGGGCTCAGAGCACAACCCCTGAGACCTGAAAACAGCTTTGCTGCTCTTTGCTTGGAAGACCTGGGATGGAGGTTCAGGCCCTGCCTTGCTGTGGGATGACAGCAAGCCCTTTTCCTTCTCCATCCTCACCGCCGATCTGTAAAATACAGAGTTTTAAATAAGTCAGTGATTTCCAAACCTGAAGGGTCATGAGAAGCACCTGAAAACTTTCATAAAATCCTGACCCCACCCACACCCCCACCCCAGCTGGGATCTAGAGTTCTGAGTAGAGGTGGGGAGGGAGTAGGGGAGCACTCAGAACAAGGTCTGCTGCATGTAGAGGGCAAGGGGAAACCAGAGCAGCAAAGGAAGCTCAGGTTACAGGGAGGAAGGGCCAAAAGCCTGAAGATTATGACTCCCTCCCACCTACAGGCCTCCCCTCACCCCATTCAGGACTCCCCACTCCTGCTTGATAGCCCAGAGGGGCTGGGGGGAGTTTCCTGCCAACCATTCCCTCCCATCTGAGGTCCGGGGAGGCTGACCACCATCTTCTGTTTGCAGTAAACACTGGGAGCTTCTGCTCAGGCTTCCACTAATCCCGTGTCCATGCCTCCCCCACCACCTTCTGCCTTTCTCCCATTTCTCTGGCACTTAGTCCCCCTTCTCTACCCCTGACCCTGGAGCCTGCATCCAGTCCTCCATCTGCAGCAAGAGAAGTCCCAGAGGCCTTAGGATTCCTCGGATGTATCCTAACTGACACAGCCCCCGAGGCCTCCGTGCACACGGCAGACGTCCCACCTCCCGGCCTGGTGACTCCTTCCCTGCATCTGGATTATTCAGGATTCTTAGTCACCATGACAGATACTCCATGCAAGCTAACTTTAGGGAAAAACAAATAAGTCAAAGAAAACCACTGGCTCATAAGACTGGGAAATGCCTTCAGGTCTGGCTGGATTCAGGGGCCCAGATGGCTCACTTTTCCCACCACCGTCTTACAGCCATTCTCTCCTACCAGAAAGCTCCCTGCAGTCTACAGAGGTTCTAGCTCAGCCAACAGAAATTGCGATGTTCACACACCCTCCCTTTTGCCCCTCTGTTCTATCTATCTTTCCATCTCTCATTTAAGGATGAACAGAATATGGTCGCCGCCCTGTCCCCGAAGATCTTAGAGTCAATGGGAAAGACACTGGCCATGTACCAAACACGATAACATTTAATGATCAGAACTACGGGGATAGTAAGGACAGATTCTGCGTAATTTGGAGGTGCCTGGTCAATGTCAGTTCTGCCCTCCCCTTTCCATTTCTGTGACCTGAGCTGGGCCCATCCTCTGTGCAGAGCCTAAATCAAGAAGAGCTCCCAGGGTGTAGCTCTTGACATGGGAATTCAGCCTGGGCCACTCAGGCCCTTCCAAGCAGGGTCCCATGCAGGGGACAGGGAGACCGGAACCCTTGGGAATCCCAGTGGCTCTGCCTTCTCATCCAAGCAGTCCTAGCAAGGGAGAGAAGGGATAGTACCAGGGAGGAGAGAAGGGGCAATGGAATTAAATTCTGAACACAGTTGGGCCTGAAAAGAGATTGGCCAGGGTTCCTGATGTTCTACCCCCATGCAATACCCTAAAATCAAGCGTCTCCTTCCTCCTGAGAGGAAGACCCCTGTCTCCTGAGGCCACATGCCACAGATCGCATGTGCTGGCTGGGTGGGGAGCATTTTGGGGGAGATGTTTGCTAGCTTCCATCAGAGTCTCCCAGAAGTCAGCTATAATGTTATGATAGACCCAGAACCTGACAACGATGCCCCAGTGCTGCTACCAGCAAGTCCAAGCCTGATGACTTTGCGATCGCCCCTTCACCTCCCCTCCAGGCCTCACATCCAAATGCCTCCGGTCGGCCCTCACCTCACTCAAAACCCCCACCCCCAGGCCAGTGCAATTAAGTTCTGCCTCCCAGCTCTGTGACCTTGCTCAGCCTCAGTTTCCCCATCTGTAAAACAGTGTGGCAGCACTATCAACTCACACGAAGGCTGGGCTCTCAATGATCTAAGCCCCTCTTCGCAGCTCAAGCCCTTTCATCCTCACAGTGACCTGAGGGGGGTTGCTGTTAGACCCAACTTCACAGCTGAGGAAATCCAGGCCTGGAAAAGTCAAGTCGCTATCCTGAGGTCACGGAGCAGGACAGAGACTTGGGTGAGGCGAGGTAGGGCCCCTGGGACACACCGTGGGGGAGGCCTTCCCTCTCAGATGCTGACCCGGCACTTCCAAGACTGAGTGGGGACCTCTTTAAATGGTGTGTTGGCTCCAGCAAAGTGCCAGTGCATTTTTTTTTAAGATTTATTAATTTATTTATTTTTAGAGATAAAGAGAGAGAGCCAGCCTGCATATGTGAGCAGGAGGAGGGGCAGAGGGAGAGAAAACTCAAGTGGACTCCCTGCTGAGCCCAGAGCCCCTCGCTCCAGGGCTCCATCCCAGGACCCCGAGATCACCACCTGAGCAGAGATGGAGTCAGAAGCTACACCGGCCAAGCCCCCCTCCCCGCCGCCCCAAAGCGCCCACGCATTCCGGTGTATCTGCTGTGACAGTCCATCCACTTACCTGGTAGGGCTGCTCTAAGGCTTCGAGGGGATGCATTTCTTCAAGGCCCCGGGATGATACCTGGCAAGTGACAGTGCTAAGTACTGTGAGGCCAAAGGAGGATTAACCCCAGGTTTACCTCCTCTCTCCTCTTCTCCTTCCCAGCCCAGCATGACCCAGGGAGGTTTTTCAGGGAACCCAACTTACCCTCCCCCCTCCCCCGCCACAGCAGACATTAGGACACTGAGGCCCCAGCAGCTGGGGCCAGTAGGGATCCCTGCCTGGCTGAGCCAGGGCTCTGACTGCCACCAGCATTTCCACTGAAACCGGTTCACCTGGCTTCTCATAAGACAAACAGCCTCTTTCAGGAGCAAGCACTCAGGCAGCAGTTCAATTTTTTTTTTTCCCAAATTTTTATTACCTTACATTTGTTGCCTTGCTGGTTTCCGGCAGCAGTGGCCAGGCACAGAGATGAGAAATAGGACTGTTGAGTCCTTACATTCTTGGCTGAGAGAAACTTCTGCCCTCCCCACACCCTGCCCTGAAGGGTGGGCACCAAAAGGCAACCCCAGCAGCATTTGGGCCTCAACACCTCCCCTCAGCCCTCCTGGAGGCACCCAGGCCAGGACTAGGCAGTCTGAGGGTGGAGGTGGGCTCATTTTCAGGCACAGAGGAAGCCCTGCCTTGTTATAAAAGCAGCTGCAGCCCAGATCCCTGGGAGCCAGGCCAGGGAAGGAAATTTGAAGTGTACTCGAGTTATCTATGGACCAGACCCTTTGGGAATAACCCCATGGCTGCTGTGAGGTAGGGATCATCATAGCCATTTTTCCCATGAGAAAACCAAGACTTGTGACGCTATCACCTTCCAGGGCCCCATAGCTGAAGGTGAAAGAACCAGGATTTGACCGAAGTCGGCTCAGCACCACTTACTGGCTGTGCAGCCTTGGGCACCATCCTTCCCCTCTCTGGGCTCCAAGAGTACCGACCCAGTGGAGGTGTTATGAAGCGCAATTAACATATTAACCCTTACAAAGACCGTGGCACAGGGGCCAGGCACAGAATGAATATCCGGGAAGGGAGCAGGTGAGGAGGAGTGAGTGCGGAGTCCCCTCAGATCCAGCCCTATTTAAAGCCCTCTTCTCCCCCTGTGATGGCAGGACCCCTGTGGAGTCCAGAGCAGGACAGGTTTTCCAACTAATCTTCATGATCTCTGCCCAAGCCTTTTTTTCTCCACCTAAAGGGCTTCTCCAGCTCTGCTGGTGAAAAATCGGGTATGGTCATCGGCCCCCATCTCTGAGAGGCCTTCTCCGGGCCCCCAGATAATGTGGAGGATGACCAACACTCATCTCAGAACATTCCACAGCCTGGTTAGAGGTCGTGCATCCCTGGAGGCATAAAGCACCCACCCCCCACCCCGAAACTGTGCCAGTGGTACCAACGACCGCTTCTATCTTCACGCCCCCACAGACAGGCACCCTTGCTCCACTCACCCCCTAGACTTCCCCTTGTAGGACCATGAATATTTGTGGGGGTTTTGTGTAGTGAATGAAATCAAGAAAGAGTTACACATCAGTGTGCAAGGCTTGCTGGCCAACAGTCTTTGGCTCCTTTAACACGAGGCCCGGAGCAGCTGAGTGACTTGCCCGGGATCAGACAGGTATGGAGTAGAGCTGAGATCTGAGCTAAGCATCTGGGGCCACAGCTGCCATGACTAAACTTCACTCTTTGCCTTCTCTAAAGCAGGGTTTCTCAACCTCCACGCTGTTGACATTATGAGCTGGGTCACACTTTGTTATAGGTATTGCCCTGTGCCCTGCAGCTGTCACTGTCCCCAACCCCAAGTTCTGGCTGCAAGCAGCATCCTTGCCTCTACCCGCCGGTTACCTGTGACACACCCTACCTCGAGTTAGGAAACCAAAAATGTCTTTAAACATTAACAAATGTCCCCTGGGTTGAAAATCCTGAGTTGAAAACCACTGCTCTAAGGAGACACCATCTTTCCCTTCCCCTAAGCCAATACAATCTCTCCCCATCAGCACCTCAGGGCGATCACCTGCGGGGACGGGAGGTCTAGATGTCTGTATTTCCAAGTCCACTGCCTTCTGAGTGACCTGGTGAGTTACCACCCCCACACTCCGCATCCCTTTGCTCATCAGCTAAGGTTCCCCATATCCATCCAAATGCCCTATGAGTCATTGACCTTGACCCTGCCTTTTCCTTACCACGCCATCCTGTTTCTCATCAGCCCTGTTGCCACCACCTCCTACGCAGCATTCCAACCCATGCCATCCATGCCCTTCTCCTCACCCCTTCCACACACACCCCCATCTGCCTTGGCTCAGACCGCCATCCCCTCCCCTGCGGATCAGCACCCCAGCCTCTGTCTACCTCCAATCTCACCCTCTCAAGTCCGGGGTGATTTTCCTAAAACACAAAGCTGATCATACTCACCTTGGATATTTCCTGAGAACACCTCTGCTCCTGAAAGAGTTGAAGGGACAGCAAAGCCCAGTTAGACTGAAAGCTCTGGGGTGAGACATGGGGGGACCTCTATCACGCATGTAGCTCCTGCATTGTGATCCCTGGGTGACCTGTCTGTCTCCTCCGTTACACAGTAAGCTCTGTACATTTCCTGCTCCTCGGTGTCTGGCACAGGCCCTGGCCTTGGCACAGCTGGCACCCAGCAATGCTTATTGGACAGAGGGGTGAATGGATGGACAGACGCATGGATACTGGTCCAGCTCTGCCCAGCGCTCTACGTCAGGGAGGCCAACCTGAGCCCACTCCAGGGGTTTTGGAAATATATGTGGGGAGACCAGCTCTCTTCCCTCAAGTAGAGCTCCCTTTTACAAGGAAGACGGACTGTGCCTCCTCTAAGGGCATTTCAAATGCAGAGAAGGGGATATGGAGAGGGAGATAAACAAGATATGACAGATTATTTGCTGTGTGTCTCACAGCTCCCCCTGGGGACAGAATTTTCTTATGGGGACTAGTTAGAAGAGGGGGTCATTTCCCTAAGAATCTGGTCCTGGAGATTGGGGGTATCTGATGGCCTTTATTTTGGGGAAAACGCACCACAGGTTTAACTGTGTTTATTTGGCTGGCGCAACCTCACTCTGTCCCACGGGTTTTCTTAACAGGGTGGGGAACAGGTTTGTTCTAGCAGAGGGGCTGCTGGGACTGGCATGGGTGTGTCCGCATGAGAGCGCGCATGGCACCCTGCTCCCTCGTTCTTCTGCCCCAGGGAGGGGGACAGCCAGCCAGAACTTGGGGCTGGGGACAGTGACAGCTGCCCTGGAGCAGAGCCAACAGGATTTGTTCCCCTGGATTTTCCACGTCGGCGATTCCAAGATTGGGCCTGATTGCGCATGTACTTCCTGAGGCCGGCCAGGGGCAGAATGGGGGGCTCAGAGTAGCTTTGGGTCTGAGCTGCCCAGAGAGAGCCACTCCTGAAAATGGCAGGAAGAAGTGGCCCCTCCTTTGCTCTGCTCCCCCCGCTTCCCTCACACACACTAAGAAAGTAACTAGGAAGAGCAAAGGAGCCAGCCAGGAGATAGGATCTAGAATTAGGGATCAGCTGAGGCCAGGCCAGGTAGGGAAAGGGGGGCACTGTCTCTTCGGCCTTAAGCCAGGGAGATGCTAACAGAATAACAATTCGGGTGCCAGCTCAAGCTATAGAATTGGACTGCCACAGCCTTGAATTTGGGGCGACTTCATAATGGCTTCTAAGAGGGCAGGTCTAGAGTCAAAGAGAACTGGATTCCAACTCCAGTTTCTTCTTGTACCACCTGTAGGATCTTGGGCAAGAGTTTAACTGAGCCCCAACTTCCTCCTGTGTAGAATGGGGATCGTCATGAAAACAAATGAAACAATAGATTAGGTGCTCAGCATAGAGACATGTTGTGGATTCTCGGGGCAACCAAGTTTTGTAGGGAGAGCTTCTCTGGGCTTACCTCCCCTCTCCTCGCATGGGGTGGGACATGGATGAAGTGAGCAGCCTGGGATGAGGAAAAAGGGGAGGGACAGGAGAACAGCTCCCAGATGGACCAGCTGACTCAGGCAGGAGCCCCCTTGGCCACATCCGTCCCTGCCCCACACGGGAGAGAGCAGCAGAACTAGGTTGGCAGAGTGGGCAATGGAATCTTCTCTGCCAGTTGTGGCAGATTCTACTGAGGACCCTCGGCATGGCCCTTCTCCAGCAACCTGCACCCTCTTCTTCCCTGCACGAGGAACCCACTTCCCCTCACAGAAACTAGAAATGCTAGACAGCGTCTTTCCCAGGCTTCCTCGCGCTTGGGCTTGTCATCCAATCATGCAAGGAAACATGCTTCTTCGTCTGGACATTGAAGTGGGTAACTCAGATGGTACAATGAGAGAACAAACCCAAGACCAACCAATGTGCAAAAATCAGAAAGATGGGAGGGACTTTAATGGCTCCAGAGATTTTGTAATGTGAGAGGATAAATTAAGTCTCCTTCCAAGCCACTTTTGCCGGGTCTTGTATTATGTGAAGCTAAAAACACCCCAATAGCACCTTTTAAGCCTGAAAGGTGGGTCTTGACCTGCTGTGGGTCTGGGGCTAGGTAGCAGCTGTTCCCAGAGCCTCCCAACGCCCATCTCTGGGCCGGGGGGGAATTACAGACCTCAGGAGTCAAGGAAGGCTGCCGGATCAGAGGCCATCCCAGCATCCCAGGCCTCCAGACAGAGTTTGGTGAGTCACTAAGACTTCTGAGTGTCCTTTGATGGGCTCATGTCAGTGACAAATATTTGAAGATTTAGTCCAATGCCTGGTGTTGAACACCTCTAACTCCAGTAAATGTTAAGTGCTGATGTCATTGTCTCACCGTGATGCCTACAGTAGATTCTTAGTCCATGAGTTTGCTGCTCTCCAAAGTTCTGGAAGGTCAGATACGGTTGGAGATACTGAGCCACCAACCCCCAGGAGCTCAAGGTCACAGGGCTCATAAGGAGCTGAGTCAGCCAGAGCCCGGCTCCCTTCGCACACACCCTCCCCTCCGCCTTCCCTGGCTGCCTCCCTGGCTCGTGTCTGCACTCTGCAGGGGTGTGGGGGCCCCATTCATTCCTAGGCAAATGGGCTCTGGGCGCGTGTGCATGAGGCAGGTCCCAGGATAGCTCAAACAGGCCCCAGCCGCCTGGTGCCCCGCTACAGCCAACCCCCCCCCCCCCCCCCCCCCCCCCCCGGCCTCTAAATGACAGTGTGGAGCACTTGGCTATTTACAGAGTAAACAGGAGGGCTGGAGGGACTGGGGAGGCAGGTATGCACCTCTGCCAAACCAAAATAGAGAGCAAGTGCAGGGAGAGCTCTGCACCCGGGGACTGCTGAGGGTCAGCTAGGGGCCGGCCTGGCTAGGGGCTGCCGTCTGGGTCAACACCAGCTGTCATTAGAGGGGGCGGCTTGGCTTCATCCACCTTCTGTGAGCTCCTGCGTGCTCCGACATGGCGGCTCTGGGTCAGGCGGGACAAGCAGAGTAGAGCTCACCCTTGCCTCCCCAGTGGAGGAGGGGGCAAGAGAACCTGCGGAGAAACACTGGAGTCTCACTCTGCCTCCAGCTGTCTCCCCAGCATCGGGCACTGTTGGGGCTCTCTGGCTGACAGGGAGCATGATGCAATCAAGGCACACAGAACGAGAGTTCAGGCCTTCAAGTCCTGGCTCTCTGTTCAGCTTTGTATGACCTGGGGCCTCAGCTTAACTTCTCTGTGCCTCAGTTTCCCCATTTGTAAAATATAGCCACTTTGACTATTAAGCAGCCAATAACTGAAATGGCTAAAAGGCCCATGTAGGGGAGTCCTGTTTCGGGGGGCGGTTTCCCTTCCTAGTGCTCAGCAAAGGTAACCATGTGGGCCCAATGTGGTCAGATCTGTTGATTTTTCAGGAGATATGCAAAACTTGGATTTTTATGTGCAGTCACCTGATTTTTAAGTATTGGCAGCTCATCAGAAAACACTCTGTAGCCTACAAAACATGGGATGAAGTTTGGTTTGAACAGAGGGCCGTAGTTTGGGACCTCCGATCTGATCGGGTCCTCGATCTGCTACTGAGAGTTCAAGGTTTCATGATGGGAAAGTCATTCACCCAGACTCGCATGGCCACTTGTGGTCAAGACCTCTGAGTCACACTGGGGATTCAGGCACCACGGGGCAGGACCCTGTCAAGCTTTATAGCAACTCCTTACCATGGGTTGTATTCTACCCTAGAAAGCTCAGAAGGGTTGAATGACTTGCCAAAGATCAACCAACTGGCAAGTTCCCAGCCAGTTCCCAGACGAGCTGCCGTGTCTCCCTAACTCTGTGAGGGCAGGAGCCCAAGCTGGTTTTGTGCCCGCCCCCCAGGCCTGTGCTCCTGCAGTGAGAAGCAGCCACGCTCCCTCTTGCTCCCCTGAGCCACCTTCCTAACGCCCCAGGAGGACACTCTGCCCCTCAGCAAGATGGTACACAGGGACGCCAGACTGTCCCAGGAAAGTCTCCATCATCACCATTATTACTGTCAAAAAGTAAGTAAATGCTTTCTTATTATCAAAAAGAATCAAATGACAGAAAACATGTAGAGTTTGTCTGCCCTAATTCCACTCCCCTTTTGCAGGGACAATATCGTCATTAAAGTAATGTCACCTTCTTATATACCTTTCCCTGGGAGGCTCTCTGTGCAGCCCCAGGAGCTGGCTGGGGTGCACTGGCTGGTTTGCGGGACGGGGCTGCCGGGCTGGCCATCACTGTGCGGGCAGGCCCTCTGGCCAAGAGCATTCCCCGAGAAGTGGATGAGCATGGGGGTCCTTAGAGCAGCGGGACAGCAGCATGGGGAACACCCAGGCATTAGGGACCCCGGGAGTCCCCAGGTCAGAGGCAACAGCACCCGGGCACAGGGCATGGCTCTCAGACTTCAGGTGGCGTCAGCTAGAACACGTGTCTTAACCATCCTCCAATACTCACTCTCTCATCGTGACAAGCAGCAGGCAGGCTATGTCTGGGGGACTCAATGGCTTAGTTCTGCTTCTAGCATCTTTATCTTACTGTCACCTTCTCTTACAGCTAGCCACACTGCTTTTCCAGTTATAGAAGCGATATAGATTTCCTCCTAAAGACAAAGTTTTTTTTTTTTCTTTTTGTTTTGGGGCTTTTTGGTTGTTGTTTGTTTGTTTAAACAGTAAGATGATTTAAATTAAAATGGTAAATCATGTTTCAGGTGATTATCAGAAATGATGACAATGGTTTCATTGGGTCAGAAATGGCTGAAGTCCGACAAACACAGTCTTAGGTAAAGGAGGGTAGCCTTCCCCTGAGCAGATCCCTGAAGGAAGTTGGCCATGACCGTGGAGGTGTGCTGTCAAGGCTTGGGCAGCTGGGGGCTGGGCTTTTGGGGCGTGGGCTGCAGGAAGTCCAAGAGCCCGTTGAAACTGAGATGTTCTGAGATGACCCAGAGAAAGCCAGCGTTATGTCTGGATGCCTCACTGACACCAGTCAAGGCAAGGCAGAGGAAGACCAGAGCACCATAAGCCTCACAGTCTCCCTCAGCCTGGGTTTGCTGCTTGGGCTGGCTATGAGGAAAAGGATAGGCTGGATGGGGAGCTCCAGGGCCAAGGCTGTGGCAATGACCAGCTATGGCCCCAGGGGGCCAAAGGGGCAGACCCTGGAGCTGGAATGCCTGGTTCAAATGTCTTCATTGTTTGAGATGGGGTTCTTCCACAATTTACCTATCTTCCTGTGACTCTGTTTCCTCATCTGTTAAATGGAAATAATAATGGTCCCTACCATTGGGTCCTTGTGAGGATTAAATGAGATACTCATCTAAAGTTCGTGCAAAGGGTCTGGCCAGGGTGGAGCTGAGACTCAGTGGATGATGGCTGTCTCTCCACTGCCCTTATCAGTGGGGTTGTTTCGGAGCAGAAATTTCCCAGTGAGGGCCTTTGGGACCATCCTGCTTTGCCTGGGAGTGAGATGGCATGTTTGCATCCAGCTTAGCCTGTGGGGGGCAATCTTTAGCAAGACGGTCACAAACCCTTTACACCTCACTTTCCTTGTTCCTAACGTGAGGTCAATCTCTCCACGGCAGGGCTGTGTCTGTATTCAATAAAGGGGCGTACATGTGTGAAGATACCTCGTGTGTTTCTAGACATACAGAAGATATGGGACAGGTGATATTTTTCCCTCCTCCCCTTCCAAACACACATGCATGTGGGCGGGCTTACACACACACACACACACACACACACACACACACACTTCTATTCTGATCTTGGCCTGAGGCTGACAAGCCCGGGATAAGGGATGAGTGACAATGTTGGCTTTATCCGCTCCCTCAGAGGCATTCACGGTGGTAGAAGATCTGGAATATGAAAACACTTCCCATCTGAGAGAGGAAAATGATAGGATTATCAGACTTAATTTGCTCATTTCATTCACGGAGGACTTTTTGTGCACTGGCCTCCTGACATTATTTCATTTCATACACACATATAAATGATTCATGCATTTGGGAAAAAGCAAACAATTCAGGGATGAGTGGAAATAAATTTCACAGACCCTTTTGTTCTCCCCATCAATCCCCCTTCCATACTCACTTGTGTGGGTCGCTCCACATCTCTTGTTAAGTTCATAGAAACATATATGCCCATCGGAAGGAGGGGAAAGGAAGGTGTTTTGTTTTGTTTTGTTTTTAAACCACACCGTATATATTTCCTTGCCTACATTTTTCACTGAACGCATCATGGCCATCTCTCCAAATGGAAAGAAAGAGAAAACATGTGCTGTCGGCCATATGCACTTGGTCTGATGCTGTGGTTTCCCACAGATTATTCTTACTGATGCACAGTAGTTTTTTGGGGCTTTTCTTGTTTCCTCTCAACGAATACAGCCAATGTGCTGACAACCAACCATGTCCTTGTAGCCTTGGTCTTCATTTCTAGTGGTTAGAGCACCAGAACTGCAGTTTCTAGTCAAATGAATGTGGTATCTGTACCCTTCTTTGAGGAGTCAGAGATCTGTTGACTACAAAGTAACAACATTCTAGAAAGCCCAGAGATTCAGTTGGAAGGCGGGGGGTCCCATGTACATGCTCCACCTCATCAAATGCTCCCACAAATCCTAGGTCGGGAGGACAGGGCTAGGGAGCACCCACCATACAGGTGTGGAAATACGGAGGCTCAGCGCAAAGAAAGTAGTTGCCCACGCTGGGGGATTCTGAGACTCAGGCCAACTCTAAGGAACCGATGAGCTGTCCCCGCCGTACTGTTGCCCCTACAGGCTGAGCCACAAGCAGATAGATGTTCTGGAGCCGGAAGACCAGAGCGATTCAGAACATGAGAGGGGTCTGGTGCCCAGGCAGATGAGTAGCATCTGAAAGCCGTTTGTCTGTGCTCCGGAACCACCAAGGTCAATAATGTCTCTGTGTTTTCTTCCCCCAGCTCCCAGTCCATCAGCATCCTGGCTATGTCCACCTTTGACCAAAAGACAGACGAGATTCACCCACCTAGGTCTAAGGAGACGCACGTGGCCTCTTTTTCCTTCTTATCACTGCAGGCTGGGGAGGAAGCTGCTGCTTTGCAGATGACCTGGGGGCCCCTGTGTGTTGAGCCGGCAGAGCCTCGGTAGTGAGAGGAGCGGCTGGAGCTCCAGGGGAACCTTGGCGCCTCTCAGGCTGTGGAAGCCCGAGGGAAGAGAATTCTTGGGCAGGTGCTGGGCCACTGGGCCTGGGAAGGACCTTCTGGCTTCTGGTCACTCAAATAACTGATCTGAATGGCAAAGGAAGAGATAGATTAGACGTGGAACAAGGGGAGGAGGCACGAACGAGACAGGCTGTCTGAGTTACCAGAACTAGAGTCAGATGTCCACAAGGCCAGCGCAGGACTGTTCGGGGGACGCATTGAATCCTATTTGACTAGAGGGGTCCAGAGACAGTGTGATCAGAGGATGACCCCGTGCTGATCCCAATTTCTGAGCAGTTGTCCTGAGGGACAGTGGACATTTGGCCCTACACTTGGGTTCCCAGAGCCCCCTTCTCCCACATAATCTCACAGAATCCTTGCAAATTGCCCGTGAGGCTGGAAGCAGAACACATTTTTCAGATAAGGAAAGTGAGGTCGACAGGCTAGGGCCACAGGAAGCAGAGCTGGAAGGCCCGGCCTCCAGGGACCCTAGATCCAGATGGTTCTCTTCCCACCCTCACCCCTTTCTCCCCAAAATGCACAGCGTTCAAGGCCAGAGTCACATGGACCCTGGTCTGACCAGGATGACAGAATCATCTCTGGTAGCAGGTGGCAGGTGTGAAGGAGAGAAGAGAAGGCTTAGGACTCCCTATTACCTCCAAATGTTAAAAAAAAAAAAAAAAAAAAAGGAAGTTTAATGTGTCAGCTTTTACTATGTGCGGGGCCCCATGGTGCAGAGCCCAAAGCAAGCACCCTGCTTGAGGGCCAGGGTCATCCTGGCTCCTTTCCTTAAGCACGGGCCAGGCACG
Organism: Lontra canadensis; assembly: GCF_010015895.1. Taxonomy (NCBI): domain Eukaryota; kingdom Metazoa; phylum Chordata; class Mammalia; order Carnivora; family Mustelidae; genus Lontra; species Lontra canadensis. Next base: position 33,772,381 of record NW_022630999.1, read on the forward strand.
GCCGTTGCGGCTTCTCTAAGCCATGCTGGCTTGCCTGGAGAGTGAACGCACTCACGCTCAAGAGCCAGACAGCCCTCAGTTCTGAGCCTGTTTCAGGTATTGGCTGCTGGGTGCCCTTGGGCACATCACTTCACCTTTCTGAGCCTCAGTCCAGGTCATCACCTGCAAAGAACAGATGAAGGAATATTGTAGAGGAAGATGCATGAACAGTGTCTGTAGAGGGGCGCCTGGCTGGCTCAGCCGGTAGAGCATGCAACACTTGGTCTCAGGGGCATGAGTTCAAGCCCCATATTGGGCATGGAGGCTACTTAAAAAAAAAAGAACAGTGTCTATAGAGCACTTAGCTCAGGGCCTGGCAAGGAGTCATCAATAAACAACTGCATTCATCCCTTCTGTGGCCCTTCTAGTAGGTTCCATTGCCAGCCCAGCCAGGAATCCAGCTCTAGCACTGACAGCCTGGGCCTCAGCAGATCAGCCCTCTCCCCAGGATGTCTTGGAGAGCGTCCTGGGGACTCCCTTCCCAGCTAGAGCCGGTCGAGAGTTTCCCAGACTCCTGCTGCCCCCGTGAGGCCAGCTCTGCAGCTGTTGCTCCTGAGTCCCATCCTTGCTTGGAAGCGGCTGGGAAACATCTGTCCCAGACAGACTCAGAGGGTGAGGGAGGTCAAGAGGCTGGGGACAGCTCGGCTTCTAGGTGTGGCACCACCTCCCCACTGCCGACCAGATCCCCAGAACCCAACCAGAGCCCACCTGGATGGCTGCAGGGTACGAGGGTCTACACCGTGTGTGTCGGGGGCTCCTGCCACTCTTGATTCACCCCCCTGCGAAATGGGAATAATGATGATTGCACCCATACATGGCCTTTGAGAGAACAAGATGATTACTCATAGGAGATAATAATTATTATGAATATGGCTTTTACTGCACACATATTATGAGCCTGGCACTGGGCTTTCCCTATATTACCTCATTAAATCCTCCCTAAGAACAATCGTCTAAAGGAAAAACCATTAGTACCCCCATTTGACAAATGAGAACACTGAGGCTCAGAGAGAGTAGGAGATTTGCCCAAAGTTACACACAGTGAAGGATAGAGGCAGGCTTGCAGTCCAGGCCTGTGTGATGCCATACCCTGCGTCCTTCACCTGTCCCAACTCCTTCCCCTGGCCAGTCTTCACCTCCACCATCACTCTGAATCTCTCTCTCCTTCTCTCTCATCCCTTCTCACTTCTCTGTTGCCTTGAATTGGTGGTCAGCTTCCCAAGGTCCACGGTCCAGCCCCATTGTCCGGGCACAGGGGACCACCCCAGGTCTTGATGTGGTGCAGACACACTTCTACCCCGACTGTGATGTGGTTGCTGGGGCCCATGGAGGGCTGCTCTGGGGGCTAGTGCAGATGACCAGGGCCAGAGCTGCAGACAGCTTGACCGTACCCCAGACTCTGGGTGAGACAGAAATAGAATATTCTAGGTTTGTGGTCAAGGAGGACTCAGAGGAATGGGTCTCAGTGATTAAGCCCTTACTGTCTTCCAGGCATCAGGCAACACCTTCCCTCACTAAGTCCCTGAAGGAGCACTGCGGTAGCTTGTATGGGTCCCATTTTACAGGTGAGAAAAGCAAGGCTTAAGAGGAGAAAACCCTTGCTCGAGTTCATGCAGCTATTAAATGGGACAGTCTGTGTCTGGCTTGTAAAGCCCAGTCTCCAGTCCTCTGTGGGCATGTGGCTGTTTGTGTGAAGCCTGTGTCCTGTGGGGGGAGCAGTTAGCACACACTCCACTGAGGAGCCCTGTGTGCCCCAGTCCAGTGTGCCCCCCTGGGAGGACTGGGTCTCCTCCTGCATCGTAATTACCTTCCCCCTCCACAGCTGCTCAGCCCCCTCAAACTCTGGAAGAACCTCTCTTGGAGACAGTCAGGGGCCCTTGGTTCTGAGTGCCTGCACCCTTGTTTTTCCTGCTCCAGTAAGATGCACAGATTTGTGGATGAGGCCTCCCAGCCCAGCTCAGGGGCTCTGGTTTCCTGGCTCTGCTGTGTCCTGGCATCACAGCCTTCCTGAGCATTGGTCACTGCTCTTATGAAGTGGGGAAAATGCGTGCTGACTCCCTGAGGGTTGGTGGGAAGATGCCAGGAGCTAGGACCCTCCCATGTTGGCCTGGCTCGAGCCGAAACAAGGGGTGGGCATCCGGGGCAGCTGCCATCATACCGCCAGCTAATTCACTGATCACCTCACCCTGATCTGCAATGTCGGCCTTTGAGGATGATAGAACGGGAAAAAGAATTGGGGATTGATTAATAAAGACAACTTAATAGTTAGCCAAGATTTTTCAAAGCAAAGGGTGTTGGGGACCACATGGAGTCTCTGATTGCAAAATGGGAATTGCTGCCCCGAGGTCCGCAGGACTCCACACAGCAGCGAGGGTCTCTGAGGGGAGGGCAGCAAGGACACGGAGGCTCATAAAAGGCCAGTTCTGAGATTTGTCCTTGAGTCCATCAGAAGCTACAGGAAAAAGACACAGCACTGTATTACCTTAAGGGCAGTTATGAAATAGTCTCCGCTGACTGGTTTCCAGAACACCGTTCTCCTGCACTCTACACCCGGCATGCTGGAGACAGCAACTGGGAAAGAGACTTGTTCCTGACTCCCCACGTCCTTGTTCCTGGCAGCAGTCTCCATTCTGCCCTGAGGCATGCCGTGGCCAGGAAGCCCGAATCTGGGAGTCAGGAGGCCTGGATAATGGCTCTTGCTTGCAGCCAGCTGGCTGTGCCACCCCAGGCAAGTCAGACCACTTCTCTGGACCCCCATCTGCTCGCCAGCAAAATGAGGGTGTTGAACTAGATAATGAGTTACTGACGATCTTGACATTCTTGGATTTCTCTTCAGTCAATATTAAGCCACTGTTTTCTCTCCTTGGTCACTAACTGCACTATCTTTGTACACCCTGTGCTTAGTGCAGGGCCTATCACAGTGGACAGGACCAAGTGTCCTAGCCCCAGCTTGGCCACTGACTCGGTGAGGGAGCATGGCAAGCCACACCTCATTGAGCCATTTCTCCCTCTTCAATTGTGGTGTAGTCCCCCCAGCATAGGGCAGTCAAGAGAGCAATACATATAAAGGTCCTAACACGTAGTAGGCCCTCAGGAATCCTCTGTTAAATGACAGGGCCCACGAAAAGGTATTTTGAACGAAACTATCAGCTTGCAAAATGGAATGCTGCTCCTGCTCCACCAGTAATGGGGGGACACTTCTAACCTCATCAAAGATCCAGGTCCAATAAAGACATGTGTCACAGCACCAGCCAGCCCATCAGGAAGGAAGGAGCTCTCGTAGTCTCCATAATGGGCTTGGAAAGAGCTATAGACATAAGCCGTATTGACGCAAAAACATTGGTTTGTTCTCAAAAGTTGAGCTGAAGCCTTTACTCAGGAAGAGAATTCTCAGAGAAGCCGGCTGTTCTCTAAATAAATCACACAGATTTTTCTAATTCTGGACCATCAGGCCCTTTCTCTAGTATCCCAGCACCTTAGGATCCAAGAAGGTTCAAGATGGAAGTCATCTTAGGGAACTCTAGCTCAACCTCTCATTTGATGGGAAAAGAAACTGAAGATCCTGAGAGAGAAAAGATGCCCAAGGTAACACAGGCCATTGTTAATTCAATTAAATGATTAAATTCACTCTTACAGTATCATATTTCCCACTTCAAACGGCACTTTCACACACCTGTGCCCACTTAAAGACCCTGGGAGGTAGACAGCAGTGTTCTGACCAACGGTTGAGGAAATCAAAGTTCGCAGTGTTGGTGGGGTCGGCCCAAGATCACCCAGCTTTGCCCCCACAGTCACCGTGCCTGACCCAGGACTTTTCCCCATGGCTGTGGGAAGACTGATTCTGAAGGGAGGTAGACGTGTGTGGGCTCCCACGGCCCAGAAGGTCATCCTATGAGTACAGAGGGGAAGACTCTGAGTGTCGGGGTGACTACTGGGTGTGGGTACAGAGTGGTTACTCATATGCCCTGGGTCACGGAAGATGGACTATACTATTCGAAAGGTTGTCTATGTGCCTGGGCCCACATCAAGGCCCAGGGGTGTCAGAGAAGGCAGCCCCTGACCTTAAAGAGGGGATGGCTTACCTGAAGAGATAGGTAACTTCCATGAACTAAATGGAGAAGAATTCTCAGCAATGAAAAGCAATGAACTACTGATACACAGAGCAAGGATGATTCTCTAAAACATTATGTTGAACAGAAGAACCCAGACACAGCAGAACACTTACTGCATGGTTCCATTTACATGAAACCCTAGAAAAGGTGAGTCTGTGAGACAGGAAGCAGAGCAGCGGTTGTCTGGGGCCAGGGGCAGAAAGACTGGGATGAGGCACAGAGGAATTTTTGAGGTGATGGAAATATTCTACATCTTGACTAGGATTACACAGTTGATACATTTTTTAGTAAATCTGTCAACACTCTATTGAAATGTACATGTGAAATGGGTGTATTTATTGTACAAAAATTATGTCTCAGTAAAGTTGACTTTTTGAAAAGACACACTCCTTTCTCTCACGGGCTTACAGTTTGGCGGAAAAAACAGCTATTAATAAAGTAATGTAAATAAATGCGAAATAACCATGACTGGGTAAGAGTTATGAAGGATGTCAGTACGAGAATGTGTGATAAGGACAGAGTCAATTCAGATAGACCGGGAAAGCCTTCCCTGAGGAGGCAACATTGGTGTGCACTTAGAAGGATAAGTGGATCGAGGAGATAATGGTGGCAGAGTGAACAGCATGTGTTAAGGGCCTTGGTTGAAGGGAATCTGATGAGGACCACTGAAAGAAGAACAATGAGCGAAAGGGAGGGAGATGGTAGGAGATGGATCTCAGGAGGTAAGACCATATGGGGATGCTTTGGTCTGGATAAGAGTTTGTACTTTTCCTGAGAGAAATAGAAATCCATTGGGGCATTGTAAGTGGCAGCGTAGCAGTGACATAACCAGCTCAGTTTATAGGTTAACGGCCTTGGGTTAGTACTGACCTCCCTCACCTTCTGGCTGTAAGGTTCTTGAGATTAGAACCAAGCCTTAACAATCTGTGTAGTCACCATAGAAACTTGAGCAGTAGGAAATATAAACAGAGGTACAAGAACTCTTATAAATGAATGAATGAATGAATGAATGAATGAACCCATTTTCTCAGCATGTAGATATCTGTTTTTCTATAGTCATCTGATTTAATGGTAAATTTAGGATTTCTTCTCCCCAGACTGAAGACATGATGCCAAGGATAACAGAGTCACATCTCCATACGGCCCCACTGGACACCCACTGCTAGGGACAAATCAGACCCATATCTTGCCCTCATTACCCGTCCATCAGCCAGGAGTCCCCTCCACCCATGCAGTAGCCTTATTGCCCCCAATCTCCTCTGCACACATCTGAGAGCCAGATGCTCCTGTCCACAAGGCATGTGGCAGGGACATCCATCACTCTCGTGTCTGCCCCAAATCGCCCTCCTCTCACTTTGTACTCTGGCCCTGTGTGTCTTGATTTCATTGTGCTGAGGATGGACTGTTTGAAAAGCACCTTTGCTGAGCCCTGTATGTGTGGCTTCATTTGACCTCCACAGGGAGGCTGTGGGGCAGGTTCCATTTATAGAAAAAGAAACTGAGGCTCAGAACTGACATGGTTAATAAAGGGAGAGGAGTTCCTACCCAGTATTAGGATTATTATTTTGATAGCCTAATACTAGGATGAGAGCTTGCATCTTGTATCAGAAAGGGTCTTTTCTCCTCAACTAGACTGTGATTTTTCTTGATTACACAATTTGCATCTCATTCACCTCTGTATCCCCCAGCCCAGTGACAGGCACATTTTAGGAACTCAGACATGGCAACCAATTAATAGGAACAGGCTTTGGAGAGCCTGAGGCTCTGGCTTTTCAATAGCATAATTTCTCTTCCCTTCTCTACCCATTTAAGAAAAAAGTCATCTTAAATGTGAATGTTCTATTATAAAAGTAAACATATCAAATGCAGAAAATTCAGAAAAATATAAAGATAAGGAGAACAAAACCATCTATGGTCCTACCATCCAATGTATCTTCTCATCTTCCTTCCTTCCTGTGCAGAGATTTTTTTATGTTACTCCTTATTTGAGAGATTCTTTATAAATGTTTAATTTTTTTTTTTTACCACAAAGAATCAGATTCACACATTGGAAATGGGATTAAAAAATGAAAAATAAGACAAGTTACTCAGAGTATCACAATGAAGGGATGGTTATTGTTAACATTCTGGGCATATTTTGACTCGACTTCTCTGCATGCCACCGTGAGGGGCCCCGATGGCAGCAGAGCAGGCCCCAGCCCAGGCTGATGTTCAGACCAGCCACGGGACATCTGCAAGCCACGAAACCAGGCTGCGCAAGACGGAGGTGTTTGTTCAGTTGTGTAACCTAACACTAAAAGCGGAAAGTATAGGATTTCTTTTATTCTTAATGATGGCACAGAATTCCATTCTACAACTGAACTGAAAATCATGAACCAGTTCCAGACTGTGGGAATGCAGGTGGTTTTCAATCCGTCGTATTTGTAAAGCACCCGTGCAGTAAACATCTCCACTCTCCCTCTGCAAACAGGCTCCCCAGGACCTGAGTCGGGGGAGAAGTAACCAGGGTAGCCACGCGGGCTCTCAGACTCCAAGGGCTGGGATTCACCCACCACCTGCTGCTGTTCTCTTCAGCATCAGCCTGAGCCACAGCGGGTCCGACGGAACTGATGGACTTGGTTCATCTGTAGGAGCAGGTTTCTGACCAGGAAATGACTTGCTGGGTTCTCTCAAGAAGCCTGATGTGACTTTCCTAGAGGGCTGGTTTCTGATCGCCCATGTGGACAAACACGTGGGAATAGAGAGGGTGAAAGAGTAGAAATGGAAAATTTTAAAACTAACAGATGCCCATGAAAATTATTTCAGCACTTCAGAGGAAACCAAAACAGGGAAAACAAAATAAAACAACAAAAAATTAAAACATTAAAAAACATTAAAATATTAAACATTAAAAAAAATATATCTCTCACCTAGATTCCCCATTCCCTTCCCAGAGGCAACTATTTATTATCCATAGTTTTTGTTTTGTTTTAATGTATCCTTCAAGAACTACCTACACTTACACAGTCATCTCTACTTACCACCTGTTATTCCTTGTCCAGTGCTCTTTCTCCTATCTGCCTTTATGACTAGCTCCTCACCCACCCATCCATCCATCCATCTGTCCATCCATCTGTCCACCCATCCATCTCAAAAATAAGGAATCTGAAATGAATGGTGATCACAAATCAGTTCAGAAAGGACTTCAGGAGCTAGGACCCTGGGTCCGCCACCCAGCCACGACCCTGCTTTGTAACTTTGGCCAAGATGTCTGCCTTCTCTCTGCCTCTGATTCCTGCTTAAAGGAGCTGTTAATGTGCCTTGAAAAGTGGAGATGGGCAGGCCAATGTGAAGGTCGATGGACAGTCCTGTCCTCCCACCTGCGGTGAGGATGGACCTCAGCGAGGTTTTCCACCCAAATGAAGGAGCAGGAGAGGAAATGGGGAAAGCATGGTGGCCAAGGACAGTCCACCTTCTGGCGCAGGTTGGTCACATTGGCAGCCCACAGTCCAGGGGAAGGGGACAGAGTGATCTTTCATAAACATTACGTCACCAGTTTTGTGGGAGATAAGATGTTTGCTAAACTTTGTTGGAAGAGCGGGACCTCCGCGTGACCACTGGCAGGACAGCTGCCTGCTCGGACTGGCTGCGGGGGCCTCCAGCTGAGTTCGCCCGAAATACAGGAACCAGCAAATGGCACTGTGGCTATTTAGTGTAAATAGAAGCAAATGGTCTCAGGATAAAGGACAAAGAGGTCACAGCTGCGAGAGTGATGGTGGTCTCCCCACAAGTCAGTGTCTGTGAACACCTTGCAATATGGAGTTCAGCCCCCTAATGTAGCATTAGCTCTCTTTGGGGGTGCTCTTTAGGACTGAGGTTTGCATCAGGGCCTCCAGGTGGCACAGCCCCATAGGGAGGACTTTACACAGAATACCATGTGAAGGGTACCCCCTGGAGTTTTGTAGTGGGACAGCCTGGCAGGTGCACAGGGATGCTGTCCCATTCCTGGCAAAGAAGGGTCTCTAGGATCCTGAGAAACCTGCTTTTTCCACCAGCCTCTCTGCCCCCCACCATTTACCCTCCTCAAAACAGTAGGATTCTTGGCTGTGTAAGGTGGATACTGGGCCGCAAACTTGTACCTATCCTTATCAGAGCAAGACCTCCCTTTAGTTCCCACACCCCCATATGAAGGACAGCCGGGGCATAAGCAAGAGGCACTATGGGAACAAATGCTCCCTAACCCCCCACCCAGAGTGCGAACATGCAAACATACAGTTCAGAGCCCAAAGGAAATGTCCTTGATAATTCTTGGGGCGTCCTAGACATGGACAATGGACCAGCCACATCCTGTGTTCTTTTTTTTTTTTTTAAGATTTTATGTATTTATTTGAGAGAGAGAGAGAGAGCATAAGCGGGGGGGGGGGCAGAGAGAGAGGGAGAAGCAGACTCTCCACTGAGTGGGAATCTCAAAGTGGGGCTGGATCCCAGCACCCCAGGGTCATGACCTGAACTGAAGGCAGACACTTAACTGACTGAGCCACATAGGTGGTCCCCGTGGTTTTTTTTTTTTTTTTTTCAATTTAGGTTCTGAGGTATAAAAAAAATGGGGAAAGTCTAACACAGCTTTGTGAAAAAAAAAAGCAATGTGATTGAAACATTTACATTTAACAGATGAACTCTTTCACTATGGATTCAGTGTAAAACTCATTTAGAGATATCAAAAGTCTGGAATTGGAAAGCCTTAATGATCATTAGGCCTAGACCAAATTTCCATTCTACACTACCTTCCAGAAAGGAAAGATTTAACTCAGTTGGTAGTGACCTCCCCATCCCAGGAGGCAAGCATTGTGAAGTTCATGCCACGGAGAGAGTTCACTGCATGGGTCTGAGGCTATTTGAGAAACATGAACTGCAGGACATTTCCAGCACCAGAGGCACATTTGGCTCTGAATCTGACAAGTCCTTCCTGCTCGTCTGACTCAACTGGGAGCCGGAAGAGTCTGAGAGGCGCCCCAGCCTAGACGGGATCTCTGGGACAGTGCGGTGTTCTGGCGGAATAAACTAAAAACACAATTTAAGCATCAAAGAATGTACTTCACAGAGGTCAGTGAGCTGATAGCTTTGCTTCTCGGAGTCTCAGTTTCCCCATCTGTAGAATGGGAGTGGTAATTCCTGATTTATGGGGCTTCGGTAAAAACTAAATGAGATAACATGCATGCGGAGCCCAGGTCAATGACAGGCACACAGTTTGCATGTATAGATGAGGTATGAGCACTCTCTGAACAAGTGGGGGGTCACGGGGAAAAGCTACAGGGACCCAGATATCCCCTTAACCACTCCTGACCATAATTCCCAGGGGATTTGACCGAAATTCTCAGTCAAAAAAACAGGTATCAAATGGAGTTCTCTCTTGCTTTCTCTTCTGCCTTCAGCTCCACAATTCTGGAATCAGCACCCAATAATACCTTCCTCTCTGAACCTAAATGCCTGGTCTTCCCTGGCAGTATTAGAGGTCTAGGCTTGGGATCTGGGGACAAGCATGGGTGAGTGTCCTCCGTTGGCACTTATGCATAGCTTCTGGGAGTGTGCTGTCTGTAGGTCTTACTAGCTCTGACCAACAGATCAAACAGATAGGCAGAGAGTACGTTATAATAATAACTACCATTTGTGCAGCCCTTAGTATTTGCCGCTTACTTGCTGTGTGGCCTTGGGCAAGTTACTAAACCTCTCTGAGCCTTAGATTCTTTATCTGTAAGTTGGAGGAAACAATAGTACCTATTCACAGGATGATCATGACAATAAATTTAGTTCATTCATACATTAAAAAAATAAAGACAGAACAGTGCTGGATATATAGTAACTTCTCAGTGTAAGATTGCTAAGTGCCCCTGTTCCTCCTCACCATACATTGGTCCTCTCTGCTTGACGCTGCCCCACCCGTTTGCCCAAAACGTCACACAAGTTGCCTCTCTGGGTCCCATTTATCCCAAATCCTCTTTCTAATTAGTTCATAGTCCTGGTGGCTACCAAGTTTCTTGTCAATGCAACCATTGGTCCTTAGCTATTTTGGAAAATTCTGTTGAATGCAGAAGTCCTGTCTCTGTCCTTATAGGCCCTGGACCCATCTGTGTTTGGCTTTCACATTCTGTGCTTCCTAATTCCATTTCTGGGGCTTAATTATGATTACACAGCTTCATTACATAGAGTTGATTTTAAGTAATGGCCCTAATTAAGAGTGAATTTTAATTAAGCTTAATCCGGAGCCTGCCTCCGATTGCCAAAGATTTGCAGCCTGAGAAGGGGAAAGCCTTCCGGTGCACAAAACTTTGACCTTCATGCTGCTGATCCCTGATGACCAGATGGTGCCTTCTTGGTTTCCTGGCCTCAGGAGCACACTTCTTCACCAGGCCATGGGGGTCAGGAATTGTATCTCACCGTTTTCCCACCCAGCGGCACACTCAGAGCCCTAGCAATAAGGATGCAGAACACAACTAACCCCAAAGTAAAGGAACCTGGCCCTCCAGAGGCTTGGCCCAGGGGTCAGCGTCTCTGTGAATACCAACCACAGGGCTCACTCTGTTGTAGGAAATGGAAGAATGTGGCTTTCCTCCAGAGGCTCATAACACCCACTTTACAGATGGAAAAACTGAAGCCTAGGGAAGCTAAGCACACAGCCAGTGAGGGGTAGAGGGACGATCGGAAATCACACCTGTGAGTTCGGCAGACACCAACCTCCCTCAACTTCCCGCCGGGCCACCTAGACCAGTGTGTCCCAAACATTAGGGCTCCTACGCCATGCCGCTGAGTTTCGCCACACCCACACACAGAATCACTCACTCACCAGTAAAAAACATCTTCACCCACTCATCTTAAAACAAAACTTTATATCCTACCTTTAAAAGTGCCATCCATCAAAGTTTATCATAAATAAAAATGAAACAGTGAAAAATAAAAGTGTTATTAATTGCAAATAGTTGTGTCCTAAAGGTGCAAGACTCAGGCCTGGTTTTTCTTTATATAAAAAACAGAGGTGAGAAAAACGTTAAAGACCGAGCATCCAGCAGAGACTCTGTCCTTTATGTAATCAAAAGGACTGAAAGACAGTTGGAAAGATAATCACATGTTATTATGAGACCCAATATTTAAAATCCCTTCCAGTGTCACCTAAGTTCAACCCTCATTTGTCTGACACTTTTGGAGACACCGATCTAAGCCAATTTCGCAGACTGTTCCAGGCTTTGCCTCTGAGTAATACCGCCTCTTCGATGCTCCAAGGGTGACATGACTCTGGCCAGACTTCTAGCTCTCCTGCCCCCTAAGCCTGGCCCAAGGACAAGGTGTGGACATTCCTCTGGTGTTTCAAGTGAAAACACAGCGAAATCAATATGCTTTCTGAGGCTGGTGGGGTTAGTTCAGCTGCGGAGGACAGGCTGGACCGCCCCTGTCTTGAATGTCCTTGCCACACCAATTTCTTATACCGTACCGAAGTGCCCACCTTGCCAAGTCGCTCGCTGAGAAGCTAAGTTCTAAAAACATCTGGATTCTTCTAGAAGGAAATAGAAAGTGAAAAATAGGATTCGGTTACCTTGAAAATAAAAGGGGCGATTTCACTCACAAATGCCACACTTAAAAGTTCAACTTGAAAACAACCATTCAGATGAGTCAGGGGGAAAAGAAAGAAAATCATTTCTTACTCTCCTTCCATCTACCCTTTCTGATGGAATACATTTTCCTTAGACTTAAAAACAGATAAATGGGCTTGAAACATAGCTAAATAAGCACTTTATGACTTCAGTAATCCGAAACACAGAACTTTTCCATTAAAGATTGAATATCTAGAAGCCACATTTGCTGAACCTAACCGGTGACCCCAAAATCACCACACTTGGGAGGGTCCTCTGAATGGAGCTGTAGCAGAGACTCCCTGATTTTTTCCAAGGGCTTTGGGATGAAGTTACAACCAAACCTTCTAATAGAACCGAAGGCTCTTCAAGGTAGCTGCACAATAAATTCCCATTTCCTACACCTGGAAAACATCACTAGAAAAGAAAAAACAAAAACAAAAAAAAGCCTTGACTGAAGCAGAAAAACATTATGGAAATTAACTTCTGTCAGGCAATCAAACAACATAATCCCACAACATAATGGGATAATGTAATTATCCCATTAAAACCACTACTCATTCATTTCTCCTCCATATTTCTATCCCTGGCCGTGGAGTGGTTTGGGGACCATCAGCGATGGTTTCTTAAGGCACCCTTAGCATATACTCTCCTGTCGTGAGTAACTACAGCCGGAGCCAGAAGGCCCAGGGGGTGAATTCCTACTCTGCAAGTTACCAGCCATGGAACTTTAGGCTCCATGGTCCCCATCTATAAAATGTGGGCGTAATCGTCACACCTACCTCAGAGGGATTGTTGTAAGGATTAAATGAGAGGGTGCTTAGCACACTGCATGGCACACGGTCAGAGCTCCGTGGACAGCTGACAGCTGATATTCATGCTAGCTCAAGTTTGTGTCGTGGTTTATCTCAGCAGCTACTGACTTGCCTGTTGAAGGAAGAGCCTCCTGTGCTCAGACATGTTCAGAAGACCTGCAGGAAGGTTGTGAGACACTCAATTCCTCCTCGAGTCTCTGAGATGCTTCTCTGTCCTCGTGTCAGGGTTCTGCCCACCACATGGGCCAGAGAGCTCTGGCCAGAGCCGAAGCAGGAGCCGATCGCTTTGCTGAGGAACTGCCTGGTGCAATGGGGCCATAGGCAGCCCACGTAAGAGGTGTGTGCTCAGACCAATTCCCGCTTGGAAATCCATTTTGATTGTGGATCCAAAGAAAATTCTTCCAGGCTTCAAGCACACGTGCCAAAATCTGCACACCTATGCATTTCTCTCTCCCTACACATATTCCTTGCACATCTGGGCAAAAACCAGTCCCTGCAGGTGACATGTCGTGCATGTAGCTGTCCTGCCCTATGATAAAATGTACCAGTTCTCCCTCAGTGAAGCTTAATGTGCCTCAGCCTGGGGATTTATACCAAGCAATAAAATCCACAGAATAGAGAAATGCAAATAGATTGTAGAATATAATATTATCATTGTCAACATAAAAGACTTTTATTTACTGCGCCCCAAAAGAAAATACACTCTAGTGTCATTTGTTTCGGGGAATGCAAAGAGGTTTCAACAACTAACAGGGCATGTTTCTGAGCAAAATATGCCCGTATATGATGTTGGAGCACAATTGTCAGCAGCCACTTGTGTGTCTGTGTTCTTGCAAACAAACCTGCGGAGTCAAGCTAGAGAAGGTCATTTCCAGCCTGTCTCTCCAAGCCAAAGGCCCCCTACCTCCGTCCACAAACAAACCAAACAGCATAGCTTTACTCAAAGGAAGGTCCCATGAAGCAGAGGAAGCCCCGTGAAGAAGACCCCAGGAGCACATCTCAGGACGAGGTCCTGGCGACCTGGTTTCCCCGAGGACAAGAGATGCATGAGTTGCTGAGTAAATGGGGATGTGTGTTGCTTTGGGCAAGGGGTGGTCGCAGCTGAGCAATGACAGGAGGCAGCGACTCTCTCTTGTCTTTTTTCTGGGACGTATCCCCCACACCCAACGTCAAAGGCCACTCTGTCACCCCTTCTGTTGAAAAGGATACTGCCATTGAATAAGACAAGCTGTTTCTGTGGATTTGGTTGAATAATAAATTTGTTATTTCATTTGGGGACTTGGCTGTCATTTCGAACTTGGCCACAGTGTTAGTTTCATTTCTTCCTGGAAGGGAAGGAAGGATCTGAATTTATAAGGCTTTAAAAAGTAGTAACTACCTGAATGACATTTTTATGTAAAGATGCATTCAAGCTGGTTCTTCCAGTGGTCCTAAAGAATGTGCAGACATTAGGATAGCCACTTTACAGAGGAGAAAAGAGAGAGTTGAGAGAAGTCAAGTGCATTGCCCATGGTCACCCAGCTTGGAAGAGGAAGAACTGAGATACAAACTCAGGTCTGTCTGACACCGGAGACATGGGTTCTGAACCCTACACCAATCTGCCTGGCCCCCCATGAGGAAAGCCTCACGCTGCCTCTGCTGGGGGCCCCAACTTGGGTAGGTCACTCGATCTTCACAGGTGAGGTAAGCATTATGATTTCCACTCACAGATGAGGAAACGGATGCTCGAAAAAGGAACGCATTTGCCCATGTCACGCAGATATTATGGAGCGTGACCAAGACCCAGACCCCAAGCTGGGATTTCTAATCCCACGGGGTATAGAGTAAGAGCTGGGTGTGATGGTTCTGCTTTTCCCAGACCACCACATTCCACATAACAGTCCTACAGGTTGGATGAGATTTTTAAGTTTCAGCAACCAAATCAGTGATCTCATGTCACATCCAAAAATTCTTATTTTTTTACTTGCAGCTCATTTGGACAAGGGATGTCCCCCATGTTTGAGAAGATGGTTCAGAAAGGAGCTCCTGGCCGTCCCCAGGGTTTTTGCATCCAGGATGGGCCAGAGCCACTGGAAGAGGCATGATAAGCAACTGTAATTAAAGAAGGGAAAGAGAAAATCCCAACCCAGAGAGGAAGCTGGCCTCCCAGCTCCCAGGGACCAAATGCCATGATGATCCTAAATGGTCCTAACTTATCCATCACAGAGCCCCTCTTGAGCTCCCACTATATGCCTCAAAGTTATGACAAGGCTCAAAGCATGGTGAGCTCATCAGCTGGCCTTTACTGGGCCTCATCATCACTGGAGATCAGAGCAGGGAAAAGATTCACTGACTCAGGCTACAAGTATTGGTGACTGATGAAATTGGTGACCACCAGGTCATATGCTGGGGATCCAGCAGAGAGTAACATAGTCACGTTCTCTGACATCTGGGGCTTATACCTTGGTCAAGAAGAACAAGCAAGAATCAGGTAAACAGATAAAACAGACCCACCATCAGATAGCGCTGTGTGTCAAGAAGACAATAAAACAGGGGGTGTGATATCAGGGATCAGGGGGTAACACTGGATGCAGAGGTCAGACAAGTCTTCCCTGAGAAGGTGACATAGTTGAGACCTGACCACTGGGCATTCCGGGCAGCCCTGGAGAGCTCTGTTTTGGGTGGTCACCACGTCAGAATTTCCACAGTGACGTGAAGGTCACCAGGATCCCCAGACTCTAATTTCAATCAACAGTGAGTCACAGGGGCTCGGAAGCACCACCATCCCTCCTCCCAACACCCAGCACACCCAGGCAATTTGTTTGACCAACAGAGAGAAGATTATTCCAAAATACACTTGGTGAAAAGCTGCCATGTGGAGGGTGGGGTCCCCAGCTTCTCTTTCACGACAGAATCTTTAGGGATCCAGAACTTCTCACAGGAGAGCACATGCTGTCAACCCTGGGTCCCTGGAGTTAATTTCCACAAAGTCTGCCTTTTGAGACTCTAGCATGAAAAAGGAAATGGAGGCAGGAGGTGTTACTGCTGATAGAGGCCAGTTAGCACCGGTCTGGGGGAAGGAAACGGGCATTACCTGAACACGTCTATGCTTCAGGCTTGCTCTGGAACCTTCACCTGTGATGTCTCCTTCAATCCCGGGAGGAAGGTATTAAAAGCTCCATGATGACGCCCAAAGATATTGAGTCTCTGAAAGGCCCAGCGTTTCCTTCAAGGTCACACAGTGTTCTCTTCAAGGTTACACAGCAAGGAACGGGCAGAGCTGCACTAACAAATTACATCACTAACACATTATTGTTTTTTTTTTTTTTGAAGATTTTATTTATTTATTTGACAGAGACACAGTGAGAGAGGGAACACAAGCAGGGGGAGTGGGAGAGGGAGAAGCCGGCTTCCCGCCAAGCAGGGAGCCCAATGCAGGGCTCGATCCCAGGACCCTGGGATCATGACCTGAGCAGAAGGCAGATGCTTAACAACTGAGCCACCAAGGCGCCCCCACTAACACATTGTGAATCCTATTAATGAAACACACTGATCACTTACTAGGTCCCAGACTCCTCATCAAGTGCCTTGGTGTCACACGTGGTTTCCCTGAGTTCTCACCATAGATGATGAGTATTCCCATTTAGCAGATGAGAAGACTGAGGCTCCACAGGTGAAGTAGCCTGCCCGGGATCACTCAGCCCCTCATGTGAAAAAGCCAGGATTCAAACCCAGATATATCTGATGCCCCTCTTTTGTTTCAGAAGGAAAGACTGATATTAAGCCAGAAAAGGATGGAATCATTCCGTATTAAAAGAGACCAAATAAATACAACCAACTCAATGCAAAAACTGATCTGGACTGGAAATTGCACCAAAGGGAAAAGTGCTATAAAGTACGTTTTGTGTTCAACTGACAGAATTGGAATGCGGACAGTAGACTAGAGGAAAAGGTTGTCTCGCTCTTGAATTTATGATGGTGCTGACTGTGCTGAGTGTGAGTCAGGAATGTCTTCATCCTTAGGAGACACACAACAGAACATGCAGAGGGAAAAGGCAACTTCTCTGTGTGGCTCACAAACAGTGCGTAGACAAGTGCATGTGTGTATACAGAGAAAAAAGGCAGATGAGGCAAAACATTAATGACAGATGAATCTCATGGGTATATTTACTTTTCTGTGTATTTAAAATTAGTTCTGAATAAAAAATTAAAAAGAGAGCAGGGGAGAGAGAGTGAATTGTCAGATGTTGGATGATAAGATTATATTTCCTGAATCCCACTGCAAGGATGGTTCAAACCTTTTCTGGGTCCTAATTCTTTCCCTCTGTCTGAAATTCTACCATTATTAATTCATTCCTTCAGCTTTACATGTCCAGTTTTCCAAAGCATATACCTTTAAGAGTTATTTGTCATTCAGGTCTTAAGGAGACTGTTGTGAGATAGTAATACCATTATTTATTAGCTGTTATATGTCGGGCACGGTGGTAAGCACCTTCTCTACATTGTCTCACTTAATTGACCTAATAGTGCCAAGGGCCATAAAAGGTAGTTACTCTTTCTAGCCTCATTTTAGAGACCCAGAAACCTGGGCACAGAGAGTGTGGTAATTGGCCCCAAGTGCCTCAGCAAATGGACAGCAAAGCCCAGGTTTGAACTGAGACATGTCTGAGTCAAAAGCCCACCCTCTTCACTTCTATAAAAGTGCAATATTTCAAACAAGTAAACAGTTTGCTTTCATAGCAGAGGAATAAACTAGATACCAATTAATACCCGAGTTTGCATTCTTCCCAAGATGCACACCTAGATTTCCTAACCTCTACTCAGTGTCCAAGGCTCCACTCTTACGTGCTACATCAGTAATCTTCATTTCCTGGAGAAGCATCTTTAAAAGGTATCATGAATTACTTCCTGCCTTGGACATTAGCTGGCTTCTGAGCAACCACAGGGAAATTAGAAATCACTGGCAACTTACCAGATGCATTATGACCATCATCAGGCATCCTGACTTGCCCAGGGTGGTCTCCTTGTCAAACGGTCAGTCCCACAGTTAGACCACAGCTCTTCCCAACTGTGTCAGAAAACGCTGATCTCTGTGGCTGACAACTCATGAGGCCCCAAAGTCAGAACCCTTTGGAAGGTTCCCGACCACCCCAGAAACCAAATATAAACTCTTGCAGAGTATATAAGTCCCCAAAAAATCAGTCCTTAATTTTCTAATTTAATGACAGATGAATCTCATGGGTATATTTACTTTTCTGTGTATTTGTATTTTCTGTGTATCTCTTACTGCGCTCCTTTATCACCAATTCAGATCATACGTAATTTCTGGCATTTTCCTAAAAAGTGTCTGATTCTGTCTCATAGTTGAGCAAATGCTGTTCCTCATGTTTAGAATGCCCTTTGTCCCAATTCCAAATTTTCCTGCTAAATTCCACTTTGGTCTTTTTGTCACAACATAGCTGTCTCTTTCTCCAGGAAGTCTTCCACAAATCCTAGACTGCAGTAAGTGCCCCTTCTATGGGGTCTCCAGGATCAGGATATTGGCTTGTTTTGTCCCCTCTTAACCTCCGTGTAAAGGCCCATCTCTCTCCCTTTGTAAGTTCTTTTCAGTGCCATGAAGCAGGGACTGTGTTTTGTTCTCCCAATATTGACCATAGCCTAGTACAGAATAATGACTCAGGAAATATTTGGTCCGTGAATTTAAAAAAGGAGGGACAACCAAAGCATAATATTAAACTGAATTCCCATGTGCATTGGTGAGGGCTTTAAATTAAGCCCATGATTCTACAACGTGAGAGGTAATTTGGAAAATTACCCAGGCCCTGGTCAAAGAGACATGGTTGACATGGTTCTAAATCCCAGATCTGCAACTCTGTGGCTTGAAACGGGATACCTAACTTCAGGTAGGTACCTCTGGTTCCCTGATCTGTGAAATAAACATAGCATTGTCTCTGATTCAGGGCTATATTGTGAGCACCAAACGTTAGATCCCTGGTGCTCTTAGTACTGTCCCTGACCCTGGCAAATGCTGGATAGATGTGGGCCATTATTATTGTGACTACTTGTGTTATTATATTATTATCATGACTATTATTGTTGATGTTGTATTAAAAGGAAAAGAATCAAACATAGACATTCAGCCAGCTGTTGCCATGGAAACCCGACGAAGTACCCGGAAGTGTAATTGACTCTTTGTCCAGATGTTGAATATACCATAGCATCTGGGGTCCTGACTCTAGCAGCATCTACCTCTGCAAACAAGTTTTCTGTTATCTTCATCAAACTTAAACTTGATGAGGAAAAACAAAGCATGTCATTTCAAATTCCTAATCTCTTATGTCCGGAACTAAGACAGAAGTGTTCTGCTAATCTGGTCTGAAACTTTGAGTCAGGCAAGATAATTCTTAAGTCTTGAAAGTACTTTTTTTTTCCAGGTACATTTACTGATAGCAAATGGGCTATTCTGCATAAGGTCTTCAACCCTGTGGGTGTGTGTATTACTTCTAAAGAGGCCCACAACTGGAGAGGCAGCATACACAGGGGTTAGGCACACAGACATCGATCTGGGCCCCACAGCTTACTAACTGTGCCATCCTGGGTGAATTACTTTTTCGTGCATCGGTTTCTTCATCTCTAAAATGGGGATAATGGGGCGCCTGGGTGGCTCAGTGGATTAAGCCGCTGCCTTCAGCTCAGGTCATGATCTCAGGGTCCTGGGATCGAGCCCCGCATGGGGGGGGGGTCTCTGCTCAGCAGGGAGCCTGCTTCCCTCTCTCTCTCTGCCTGACTCTCTGCCACTTGTGATCTCTCTCTCTGTCAAAAAAAAAAAAAAAAAGATACAGTATTTAAAAATAAATAAATAAAATGGGGATAATGATGACATCTATCTGAGAGGTTTGCATAGGAAGAGTTAATGAGTAAGTGTACGTAAAGTGCTTTGAATAGCGTCTCATACTAAATGTTTATTAAATAAAGTGAATAACAGTACTTTGTGGTCAACTCAAACAAGAGAGACAAGAACACATTGTAACATCAGAGCCTTGACGACCATGGATGCGTATATTTATTTCTGCATTTTTGTTTCAAAGGTATTTCTTTAGGAGGGCTGTAAGGAACCAGAAAGAAAATCCTTTTTGTTCTACCTGTGTAGTTGGGAATTCCTGTGGGGGAGAAATCAATGTGAATTTGATAAACAGTTTGCAACGCTCTCTTGAAAATCCCTAAAATTAATTTCACTAAGATGCTTGGCTTTCACGTCCTCTAGAAAGGAGGCAAAAATAAATACAGGCTTTTCTCTAAACTAGGAGGTGACATTTTGTTATTTCCAATAACAATAATAATATTTTTTAAAAAGACCAGCTACATGCAATGCAAAGAGAATTTATTTTATGAGCGATTGTTTAAATATAGACTAAGATATCACCAATCATGATAACCAGCAACAGGTACTATATATTTAAATGACATTTTAAAATGATAATGTATGAAAAAAAATAAAATAAAATGATAATGTCTGCCTCCCACATGTGCCCTGTTCCTCATGTACAAT
Source organism: Lontra canadensis (assembly GCF_010015895.1). Classification (NCBI taxonomy): domain Eukaryota; kingdom Metazoa; phylum Chordata; class Mammalia; order Carnivora; family Mustelidae; genus Lontra; species Lontra canadensis. Next base: position 33,792,476 of record NW_022630999.1, read on the forward strand.
AGAATAAAGAACACAGGGCCCAGAATTAGGCAATTTACATTATTCTGTATGAGCTTCTATTCATAAGCAAGTGATTTCATGTCTGGCCTGTTTTACTGTCTATGAAATGGGGGCAATACTCCTTACACTTTGGTATGTTGTAGGTGTTAAGTGAGTGAGTCACACGAAGTCCCTCTCACGGTGACTGGCACACATTGTTTGCATCATTACTTCACATGATAAATTTTGAAGAGTAAATCATGAGATTAGGATGTGAAAGTCAAGAGGTATTATTTTAAGAGGATTTATATGTTAAGGAATGACTGATAAATTTCTAGGTATGGTAATAACAGTAGGGCTATGTTTTTAAAAGGAACACTGTCAGACTGTAGGCTCCAAATGCCATTAACCATTACAAAGATACAGGGATTCATGGGAGAAAGGCTGATTCCAGGTAGAGGCCTGCTTCCACCTGCTTGACAAAGTTGCGCTCATCGTTCCAGGCCCAATCAAATGTTACCTTCCTTCCTCTTCTGGAAAAATTGCTTAAACATGCTTACCTGCTATCTTCCTTTACTCCAGCACTGATATTTGCTGGCTTTTTAGAAGAGAAACATCACCTACCAGTGCTGTTCTGTAACCTGCCTCCTCCTGTCTTCAGTGGAAAGATTCCTAATATTGCCAAGCAAAATCTTAGGTAAAGAACTATGTATCCCATTGTTAAAAAATGTATTATGGAAAAATTTCAAATGCATTCAAAAGTAGAAGTACAGTGAACTCACATGTATCAATAATTCTCAACTCACGACCAACCTTATTTCATTTCTATTGTCCCCGACTTCCTTGTCAACATGATTTTGGAATAAATTTAAAACATCCTTTTTTTTTTTTTTTAATTTGTAAGTATTTCTATGTATTCATACCCTGGTGAATACCAGCTATGTGCCTTGAGGCGCTAGGGTCCTGTTCTCTGCTTCTCTCCCTCTTCCATCCACACCCAATGATACCACCTTTCAGGTTGGGGACACAAGAGAGGCTGTGTGACTAGCCTATAGTCCCAAAGGCGGCCAAAGACAAACACAGGCTGATATTCACGGTCGCAGACATAAGAGTCAAGGGATTTCTGTTCAGAACCTACAGGATTCCCAACATAGGAACTCACTGCTCCTCAAAACTCCAGCTCGACTCAGTTCTCTCTCTCTCTCTCTTTTAATTTAAATCCAATGAGCCAACACATAGGACATTGTTAATCTTTGATATGATGTTCAATGATTCATTAGTTGCGTATAACACCCAGTGCTCATCGCATCACATGCCCTCCTTATTGCCCGTCGCTGAGTTTCCCCGTCTCCTCACCCACCTCCCTTTCCACAACCCTCAGTTTGTTTCCTGGAGTCTAGAGTCTCATATGGTTTGTCTCCCTCTCTGATTTCTTTCCCTTCAGTTTTCCCTCCCATCCCCTATTCTCCTCTGCACTATTCCTTATGTTTCACGTATGAGGGAAACCATAACTGTCTTTCTCTGACTGACTTATTTCAGGTAGCATAATACCCTCCAGCTCCATCCATTTCGATGTAAATGGTAGATATTCCTCTTTTCCGATGGCTGAGTAATATCCCATTATATGTATGATAGGATATATCTTCTTTATCCATTCATCTGCTGAAGGACATTTCGGCTCCTTCCAATTTGGCTATTATGGGCACTGCTGCTCAGTTCTCAAACTCTGCATCAAAGCCGCACTGTTCAAAGTCGGCTGTCTCTTTAGTAAGGAAACAGCACCGCCTGCTGTCTCCCCAGACCATAGCCAGATCCATTTTTGTGCTGAGGACCTTAGGTACACCCCCTCACTTCTGGAGTCCAGCCAGACCACGCGGTTCACTGCCTTTTTCTGCTTGTTTGCTTTATTTCAAACAAACTTGGTGCTGAGGACTTGGAGATACCATCTAATGATTTATTGTTATTATGAACTATAATGATAATAATTACCAATTATCGAACACTTGTATTAAGCCTTTAAATGCATCATTTTAATTCTCTTAGCAATAAAGCTTATTATCCCTCTTTTGTGTATTGAGAAACTGAAAATATGGATTATTTGACATAGTTACTTTTTATTTAACAATTTAATAATAATTTAATAATTATTTCTTGATTCCTTCGCTCAACCCTCTTGCATTTAACACCTGCTGTACGACAGACCCACAGGTGCAGCGGTGACTAAGGCAGTGCCTTTGCCTTTGTGAAGTCCTAACAGAGTATGGAGGGAATGAAAGCAGAAAAGAGATAATACTGATTGAACAGCTACTCTGGGCCACTCTCCTCAGTGTTTTTAATGATACCATCGCATCTGATCCTCCAACCATCCTGTGAGGTAGGCATTTCTACGTCCATTTTACAAATGAGAAAAACTGAGTCGCACAGAGTTCAAATTACTTGCCTAACGTTGTACAGCTGGTCAGTGGAGGAACTGGGATTTAATTTATTTTATTTTATTTTATTTATTTTTTATTTTTTATAAACATATAATATATTTTTATCCCCAGGGGTACAGGTCTGTGAATCGCCAGGTTTACACACTTCACAGCACTCACCATAGCACATCCCCTCCCCAATGTCCATAACCCCACCCCCCACTCCCAACCCCCCTCCCCCCCAGCAACCCTCAGTTTGTTTTGTGAGATTAAGAGTCACTTATGGTTTGTCTCCCTCCCAATCCCATCTTGTTTCATTTACTCTTCTCCTACCCTCTTAACCCCCCATGTTGCTTCTCCTCTCCCTCATATCAGGGAGATCATATGATAGTTGTCTTTCTCCGATTGACTTATTTCACTAAGCATGATACCCTCTAATTCCATCCATGTCCTCGCAAATGGCAAGATTTAATTTCTTTTGATGGCTGCATAGTATTCCATTGTGTATATATACCACATCTTCTTTATCCGTTCATCTGTTGGTGGACATCTAGGTTCTTTCCATAGTTTGGCTATTGTAGACATTGCTGCTGTAAACATTCGGGTGCACGTGCCCCTTCGGATCACTACGTTTGTATCTTTAGGGTAAATACCCAGTAGTGAAATTGCTGGGTCATAGGGTAGTTCTATTTTCAACATTTTGAGGAACCTCCATGCTGTTTTCCAGAGTGGTTGCACCAGCTTGCATTCCCACCAACAGTGTAGGAGGGTTCCCCTTTCTCCGCATCCTCGCCAGCATCTGTCATTTCCTGACTTGTTAATTTTAGCCATTCTGACTGGTGTGAGGTGATATCTCATTGTGGTTTTGATTTGTATTTCCCTGATGCCGAGTAATATGGAGCACTTTTTCATGTGTCTGTTGGCCACCTGGATGTCTTCTTTGCAGAAATGTCTGTTCATGTCTTCTGCCCATTTCTTGATTGGATTATTTGTTCTTTGGGTGTTGAGTTTGCTAAGTTCTTTATAGATTTTGGACACTAGCCCTTTATCTGATATGTCGTTTGCAAATATCTTCTCCCATTCTGTCAGTTGTCTTTTGGTTTTGTTAACTGTTTCCTTTGCTGTGCAAAAGCTTTTGATCTTGATAAAAATCCCAATAGTTCATTTTTGCCCTTGCTTCCCTTGTCTTTGGCAATGTTCCTAGGAAGATGTTGCTGCGGCTGAGGTCGAAGAGGTTGCTGCCTGTGTTCTCCTCAAGGATTTGGATGGATTCCTTTCTCACATTGAGGTCCTTCATCCATTTTGAGTCTATTTTCGTGTGTGGTGTAAGGAAATGATCCAATTTCATTTTTCTGCATGTGGCTGTCCAATTTTCCCAAAACCATTTGTTGAAGAGACTGTCTTTTTTCCATTGGACATTCTTTCCTACTTTGTCGAAGATTAGTTGACCATAGAGTTGAGAGTCTATTTCTGGGCTCTCTATTCTGTTCCATTAATCTATGTGTCTGTTTTTGTGCCAGTACCATGCTGTCTTGATGAAGACAGCTTTGTAATAGAGCTTGAAGTCCGAAATTGTGATGCCACCAACTTTAGCTTTCTTTTTCAATATTCCTTTGGCTAGTCGAGGTCTTTTCTGGTTCCATATAAATTTTAAACGCAGTGCTCCCTGATGCCAAGGCCTTGCTTTTGCAGAGTATATATCAGAAGAGATGCAACTATTAAAAAAAAAAAGGCTTATTACAGCTTAAGAGGGGGGTCAAGAAGATGGAATGAGAAACTCTTCCCAGAGGCAGGCAAAGAACTCACTAAAATGGTTAGTGATCTTTGAATTCTGTTGATCATTTATTTCCTCAATCATCCAATGAGCCAAAAATGACAGTGTTTCCTGGGCAGCTCATATGTGCCAGGCATCTTGCTGGAAACCAGGAGATGGTGACAGACAGGATAGCATGGCGATGCCTGCCTTCATGGGGCTTAGAGCTGGGGGGATAAGGTGGGTCTATCGTGAAAGAGTGGCACTCCCAGTAAACTCTCCTGCTGGGATCAGTCACTGGGAAGAAAGAGGAATAGCAGATGTTAAAAAGAGAGCCCTGAGACCGAGGGGGTGTTGGGGAGGTCTGACTGAGGTCACATTTGAGCTGCCTAGATGGCTGGAGAGCAGAAGCTAAATGGAGAGAGGACAGGAAAGCCTCCAGGCAGGAGGAAGAACACACCTGGAAGTTTAAGGCCAGAAGCCCGTGAGAGCAGGAATGCCGTGGAAAGGACATGTGGAGAGGAGGGTGGGGTTGGGGAGGGTTCATGGGCCATACAGCCAATGCTGGGAATGTTAGCTTGGAACAGGGCTTCTCAGACCAGCTGTGGGAAGCACAAATTCTGTTTATGTCTCTCTGTTTCCTAACACACCAATACCTCTGTAAGAAAACAAGAGAAACAAATTAAGAAAGCAGAGATCTGCAAACTAGTAGCACACACTTAATGACTACTAGAGTCAACAGACATAAAATAGCTCTGTTCTATTGCTGTTTTCAGACTTTCCTCCTTGCAGACCAGCACCAGGTTGCAAATTGGCCCCTGTCAAAGCCCAGTGTTTTTGAGCTGTGGCAAGCCAAGGTATCTGCACGTGGAAGAAATAGCAGACACGAGAAAAGAAGAGAGGAGGGGTTGGGGAAGGGGGTAGGGGCATAAGCAAAACCATGCCTGGCAACTCAGAGTGCTTGGGGCATAGCAGAGCTTTGGGTTGGGCTGGAGAGGGAGCAGCAAGGCCAGCGGGCAGCGCTCTCAGCTGCGATGAATCCAGAATTGGGTGCTGGGCAGGCCCCACACCACAGAAGCACCTGCCAGGGTCGTTGCTCTCTTTTGAGGGCTGTAGAGAAGCTAGGGGGAGTTCCACTTGCAGGAATTGTCCTGCTTGGAGCATCTGATCACTGGCTTCAGCATCTTCCCTCCGAAAAGGGAAAAAAAAAAAAAAAAAGAAAGAAAGAAATTAGCCTTTGATCAGATCAATACTGAAGTCGCTGGCAACCATCTATAATGTGATTAGAAAGCTCGGAAATGCAATCGCTCAGGAACTTTAATCAGTGGTAACTATTTGACTCAACATGGACATTTTAGAAGTACTCATTTTATCATCTCAAGTGTATTAGCAGCAACTCCAGCATAGAGAATAAAATTCTCTATAACAGAAATCACTTGTATTTCTGAGCCCTGGGCCCTAAATGTTCCTCACATGATATTTACAAATGAGGAAACTGAGGGTAGGGCCATTATGCAGGGCACACAGATTCACAAATCTGAGTAGGTGGCAGATGCAGGACTCCAGTCCCGACCACCTGGCCAGCCCAGAGCCCTAGGGCGCTGCCCACCTGCATGACAAATGAACCAGCGGGTGAGGTGCGTGCATAAAGGGCTCCAGGGCAGGACTGGGAGGGCTACCGGGAAATACTTCCAGTCACTAAGGCATCTTCCCACACCACCAGGGGCCTCGAGAGCAATGGCAAGGAAGCTTTTTAAACTTTTGGTGGGAGTAGAAATAAAAAACAATCTAAATGACTGTTTTAGGAAAGCACTGAAACTCAAAGGAAAGATGACACAGAGGGGGTTCAAGGGTAAGTCGCTGGGAAACTGGGTTGTATAAAAATTATCCAGTAGAGGAATGCCTGGATGGTTCAGCAGCTTAAGCATCTGCCTTCGGTTCAGGTTGTGATCTCAGGGTCCTGGGATGGAGCCCCATGTCCCTGCTGCCTGCTGAGCAGGGAGTCTGCTTCTCCCTCTCCCAGTGCTCCTCCCACTCCCCTGCCCCGCTCCTATTCTCTTTCTCTCAGATAAATAAATGTGATCTTTAAATAAATAAATAAGTAAAAATTACCCAGCAGAACTGGCAGATGAGAAATCCGACATCTCCCTTAAATTGCCACTTACCCTTCATTGAGCACGTGCTCAGTGCCTTTCCTACAGGATCTCATTCAGCCTGATGTTCGTAACTCTAGGGAGGGGGTGTGGGCATTCCCACTTTACATATGAAAAACTGAGGTCCCGGAAAGTTAAGTGAGTGGCTCAGAGCCTTGGAGTTCTTAAGTGGGAAAGCCAGAATTTGAACCAAGTTAGAAGACTGCAGAGCCTGAAATCTCAGGCTCAGGGCTCTCCATCCCTGCGACTAATGCAAGGTTAGAAGCTTTGGCCAGTGAGGTGAAGTTGAGACCATCCTCAAAAGGCAGCAGGGGCTTCCCTGGGACCCATGATGTTGGAAGCGCTGGCCTCTGTGTGTCTGAAATGTCAGTCTTCCTTCTGGCTCCAAATGGGTAGTTCCTCCTGAATGTCCTTTGATAAGTCATCCGGGTGGACCCACGGGTAGGGTTTCCATTGCTGTTCTCAAGTGTATGTTCCATGGGATTCCTCCAAGAGTGTTCAACCTGCTAATGACCACCCACCAGGGAACAGCAGCCCAAGACATGTCATATTCCATGCAGGTGGGTTTCCCTTTCTCCTGGACACAGCCACAGCACTACTCAGTGCACAGACTTGGTCGACATGGCTTGTTGGCTGAGATGAATTTGACCACGGTGTGATGATAATTATGATACTGACAGCATCACCACAGTGAGAATCACCCAGGATGAATCCAGAGAAGCAAATAGCAATCAGGGCCAGGTGTAAATCTGAAATGTAACCTTTGTTTGCACCCTGAAGAAGAGTCTTGGAAGGAGTCTTTCAACTGAGACAACCACTGACATTACGTCCAATTGCAACCAATCATTCTTAGAAACTTCCTGCACCACCGACAGCTGGGCTATGAAGGTGGCCATCCTGACTTAAGGAGACATATTTGATAATAAATCAGTAAAGTTCTGCTCCTCCCGAAGCTCGCATTCTAGAGGGGAGAAAGACATTAGGAAAGCAAATACATAATAAGTGGAACAATTAGTGAGCGTGGTAAGTATTAGGCAGGAAATAAATTGAGTGATGAGTCAGAGAATAACTGGGGGAGTGAATCTGTCAGAGCCCCAGCAGGAAATACTCCAACTGGACAATTACTAAAGAGACAGTTTACAAAAGTGTGGGCAAGATCAGATAGAACAGAAGGTTATGGGGCAGTTCCCTGTGGCTAAAATCAGCTAGACACCATTTCTACCCCTAGCATGAAGGGGAAGGGGAGGGAACAGTGACCAGAACCTGGAATAGGAGATCATCTGAGAGCCTGATTGACAAGATCTGTAACCTTTGGATGCCATACCACCAGCCTCAGCGACACAGCAGGGAGGGGAAAAGACTAATAAAGAAGGCTTACCATCAGAAATGTCATTTAGAGGAAGGCCTTTGATGCTTCACTTCTAAGATAAATTCTCCCAGACATAAGGCTTGACAAAAGTCAAGTTAGGGAGAAGAGATGACCAGGAACAGAGCAGAAATGATTCAACACTCGAGTGTGATCTCACACTGAATACACACTCTTCAAGTACAGTAGCTTTGCGAACAGACACCCCTGGGACTTAACCTAATGCACACCAGGTCAGCTTAGAACAAATGAACTGTCTTCCATCTGCCTGGTCAGGCTGGAGGGAAGCAGTCTCTAGACCATGAAGGATGACATTGGGCAAACCACTCAGTAGTCCCAGGACTCAGTTTCCTCGTTTGTAAAAAGAGGGCATCAGGCTTCATGATTTCTAAGTACCAGACAATGCTGTGCAGAGAAAGAAGCACAGGCTTTGAAGCCAGCCAGCTATGAGTTCAAATCCCTCCATACTACAACTAGCTAGACGGGTTTGGGTGTAAAACATCTCTGAGTCTCAGCTTCCCTACCTGACAAATGGGAATGATAACATCTACTCAGGCCAATCATGACATTTAAACAATGTATGTAAAATCTCTAGTATTCTGTGCATAGAGTAGGAGCTCCACACATGTCTGCCCCAGTCCAATATAATGGAAGGTCAATCACAGTAGACAGCAAAAGTTTGAAACCAGGGGCGCTTGGGTGGCTCAGTGGGTTAAAGCCTCTGCCTTCGCCTCGGGTCATGGTCCCAGGGTCCTGGGATCGAGCTCTGCATCAGGCTCTCTGCTCAGTGGGGAGCCTGCTTCCTCCTCTCTCTCTCTGCCTGCCTCTCTGCCTACTTGTGATCTATGTCAAATAAATAAATGAAATCTTAAAAAAAAAAAAAAAAAGAGTTTGAAACCAGTTCTACCATTTTCTGGTGAGGGGTCTTGGGCAAGTCACTTAATCTCTCCAAGCCTCTGCTTCCCTATCTGTAAAACAGGAAAGGAAAAAAGAAAGGCCACCTGCCTCTGTAGGAGCATGTTGTCAGAACCAAAGAAACTAATGCGTATCAAGCACTTTGAACATCTTCCCCCACCGCTAACCCTCATCCCTTCCACTGTAATATTCCGTGACTGTACATAAATTGCAAAAAGCTTTCCAGAATATTCTCTTTGAGATTTTCTCAGCACTTTTAGCTCAAAAAAGTTACCTAGGGTTGTTTAAATACAGTGTTGTCAGAATTTTCACTATAATGGGATTGTCCCTGGAAGGCCAACACTTCACCTTACTTTGCCCTGGATGACATGCATCCAAAATGGTACACGGCATGCCCAGCAAAGACAGCATGTACCAGAAGAAAATAACCCGTGTTTATCTGAGACCCTCAGAAGACCACCAACCAAAGGAGTGTGGCCCCCAATCCTCGGCATCTCAATTTATTGCCCTAACTGCTTTCTCAGCCCCCTGGTGTGACTTCATATGAAGCAGAAGAAATTCAAGTGACTAAGAAGGGAGCTGCTAATTTAAATGAATAACTTTGGCAAAAATGAGCCCCCCCTGAAGAGCTCTGAGGGAGATAATGGCAGCTTCTGTTCCAGGGCTGGAGTCTGGATGGTTGTTTATTACTCTCCTGGGCCAAGCGTTGCTATAGCAACAAATGACTTTGCAACAGTTTCGAACAGACTGTTTCTTTGAAAGAGTTTACATAATAGGGATTACTTGCATTCTCTTTGGAAGGGAAAACATAAGGACTTTTTTCTCCCCTTTTCTTAAACATGAGAACATTTGAAGGAATAACCCTTTTTGAAAGTTGTACAGTGGAGGGCAGGGGTGGGGGGTAGACTGGATGGCTTTGCCCCCAAATGTTAGCAGGTACATTCCCTACATGGAGAGATTACATGATTTTTGTTTTGTTTTGTTTTTCTTTTGGGGTGTTTTTCTGGATCTTCTGTGATGGTTTTAGTTTTTTTTTTTTTTTTTTTTTTTTGAAGGGATGCAGGCACACTGATATTTATAACAATATTATCAGCAATAACCATATTTTGGAAAGAACCTAAATATCCATAGCCTGATGAATGAATAAAAAATACATATACATACTTACAAACACAGGTGTATATATAAGTGATGGTTTTAGTTTTGTAGCTAGGAAAAAAAATTAGATGAAAAGCTATACATCAACTATGGTTAAGATGTAAACTTGGAAACGTTAGAAAGCCCAGGATCAAAATAGGAAAGGGTGTTCGTGGCCCAGAAGATGCGGCCTGGCCTTGGGAAAGGAATGGTCCACAGCGGCTTAGCCACACTGCTGGCGCTGGCCTGGTGTTGACTGGGTTTGATGGTAACCCTAAAGGTTACTGAGTGACACACGGCTGGTTGACATCATTGCTGAGGGGTGAACCCTGCTGACCTTGAGGTCACCAGCAGGGTGAACTCTGCTGACCTTGAGCTGGAGGAAGAGAGCCCCACCACTGCCCTCTGCCCCCATTCCATCACTTGATCCTGAGCACATACACAGCAATTCTCCTAAGATCAAAACTATGTTTCTTGGTGAAAAGTGGTCACGGGCGATGGGGGAAAAAGTCAGTGGTTAATGTGTGATATGAGGGTTAACCCAGAGATCTCATGACTTAGGAGGGGAATGATGTTTGAAAGACAGCCCCATGCTGTGTGGATACTATTTTTATATTATGAATTAGGTATTTTGTGAAGGTCTTAAGATGTATCTCTTGAAGATGCTTTTTCCAGTGATCACTATAATTGTTTGTGTAGCAAGAGTGGGGCTAGTGAAGGGGTGGGAAATTTCAGGGGAGGAAAAAATCTAAGACAGAAAAAGTTACAACATGCATTTATTGAACCCCTCCTGTATAGTAGGCATTCGTTTAAAGAAATTCATAGTTATGCAGTAAATATTTAAGCAATGATAAAATGCCACCCTATGTTCATAAACAATATAATGGTGAAAGGTAGCAGAATATGCCACCCTAAAATAGCCTCTTGCACATAAGGATTATTGGAGCTGATTATTTTTGAGAACCTGCAGACACAGGAGAAACTATAAAACAGAATAGAAATTACTCTTTTGTAAGGTCCATTTGCATTTATAAAGAAAGTCTCTATTTGTAAGTGTGTCCCTCTCTGTACCAAGAAGAATGACTCTAAATCACAAGAAACTCTTATCAGTGGAGAAGGCTCGGACTTCAAGTTGTATAGCAAACCTAACCCTTGTTTAGTGTGTTTTTCCTGGTAACCTTCCAAACTGGCCTCTCTCTCCTCCCTTTCCCAACATTTTTCTTTTGTCTTTAGGGGGTGATGGTGTTTAAGCTGGTGGCTTGGGCTCTCTTGGAGTTATTTTGTTCCTCTGGGTATCTCCAATGTATACATGAGATATTGGTAAAAACAAGAGCACAGGCCCAAAGAGGAGTGAGTCACTTATGTTAAGCCCCACATCAACAAACGTAAACCTAATTAAATTATAGTTTTGGCTCTCACAGAAATGGAATCTTAAACAAGTCCATCACGAATCATCTGACCAGCAGTAGTTAGGAAATCTGCCTGATAGACACTTGCCATCCCTAAAGGAAAAAACCTTGCATTAACCAACCTGCTTTTTTGCCTAATACAACTTCCTTGTTCCTGCTGCCCTCTGCCTATACGTTTTTGATTTTGTGTAGCTCCTCGGAGCTCCTCTCTTACAGGTGGATGGGATGCTGCCAGATTCTTGAACAACTGAACGAGGTCAGTAAGATCTTTAAAATTTCTTCAGTTGAGTTTTTGTTTTTTAACAATGTTAACAAATATCTATTTGTTTTTCTGCTGTTAATCTGTCTTTTATTACAGGCAGTCTCAACCAAGAGCTTAGAAGGATAGAGGGGAAATCATTTTTTTTCTCTCTGACAATGACTTAAAAACCACAGGCTTGGGTTCAGGTTTGCATCCAAATCCAGTTCTGCAAATAACCAGCTGAGTGACCTTGAACGATTTGTTCAGCTTACAGAAATAAGCAGTGTGGTCCGAATTTGAACCCATGCATATATGAGCCCAGGTTCTGAGGCTCCTTATGTCCAACAGGTTTGGATTGAAAGGATTTGTTGCTTTCTAGAGTGTTCTCAGGCTTCTCTGCTCCATCTGGATGTCTGCCTGGCTTCAGCCACAGTTCTGCCTGTGTAGTGTTCTCTTACAGCCCCAAGTGTCTCGGAATCCAGGCTTAGGGACACTTTGTTTGCTTAGGCTCTCCTACCTGTCTCCATTTTTAATTTTGTCAGAGCCATGAATTAAGCAAGAACCAGATCCAGTTTATTAATTCATTCCTACTCCATGGTCATGCCCAGAGGCTTGTAGGCACACACCGTAAATCACAAAGAATAATAATAATAATAAAGAACTCTCTGTTGCAAGCTGCCTTAGGGGACATCTGTCAGCTTGTCAGGGACCCCCAGAGAGCCAACTTCCTCTTTCCTCATCCCAGAATAAACCACAGGAAGAGGAGTCTGTAAGTAACAGGAACTTTGAGACCAAGTGTTGAGAAATTGCCAGCCCCATCCATGTTCTTGGTTAGCCATGAGATCCTGACCTTTTTTCTTACAAAAATAGAGAATGTATATGTTAATGTGCCAAACAGATCACCAAATGCATCTTCACAATAGCCCTACTAAGTAAGTACTAAAATTATCCTCACTTTACATATAAGGACACTGAATATGCAGAAAAGATAAGTAATTCTACGATGCACAATTTATAAACTGTGGAACTGGGTTGTAAAACCAGAGACACATGATTCCAAACCTGTGTTCTTTTAGCCACACTAGGCTACCAGAAGCTTCTACATCCTTCTTGAAAGTCCTTTTTGAGCATTCCAGCAAAAATTCCCAAGCTGTGATCCTGAGACAAAAGAGAATTAGGCCAGTAAGAATGTTGTTCAAAACACGCATTGCCCTCCAACTAGCTCCCTTCTCTAGGAGATGGGTGCAGGGTTTTTATTCACTCAACAAACACTCCCCAGCTCCTACTTGGAGCCAGCCACTGGACTAAGTATTGATAATACAGGGGCAAACAAAGCCCAGGCCCCCACAAGCTCATAGTCTAGCAGAAAAGAAAGACAAGGAAACAAATACAGTGAGTGTTTTGGAGTATTCTTCAAAATATAGGGAATACATTGAGAAGACTGTGGGGGAGATGAGTTGCTAAGTGAATACCTCATGTGCTGTCAGAGATGCTACAGGAGAGGGGTAGGTGTATGGCCCTGCCACTTCCCAGCTGAGTGATCTCTAGGCCCCAAACTCTCTGAGTCTCGATTCCCTCATGTATAAAATGGGGATAATTATATTTTGCAAGCCCAGAAAAATTAAATGATATAACATAGGCCATTTTTAACATCAATTTTCTTCCATCCCCATGTATCACTCATCACTAAGTCCTTGCTGATTCTATCTCCTAAATGCTCCCTAATCTCATTTCCATTTCTTCTGCCGCCATTTTGAATAAGGCACTGCCATCTTTCACATGGACTACACTAGACTCCTACTGGGCTTCCTGAGCCTATTCTGTTCTCCATCATGAAGCTAGAGTCATCTTTCCAAACCACAAATATAAGTGTATTGACCACCACCATTTCTATCTTCCAACTGTTTAAGAACACTTACTGGGTTCCCACAGGTCTCAGGAGAGACCATAATCTTCCACATAACCTCCATGGTCCTGGCAGGGTCTGGCTTCTGTCCTTCGGTGGTCTCTTTTTGTCCTAAGCATCCCCTTGCCCCCAGCACCTCAGCCCCGCCAGACATGCTTCCAAGCCGTCACACCTACTAGGCTGTCCTCTGACACAGGGTCCATGAATATGTTGTTTCCTCTGCCTAGACTGCTCTTCTCCCTTTCTGATCTCAATCTGAATGTTCCTACCTCAGGGACATCCTCCCTGAAAGCTGTCCCCATCACAACATGTCTTCTTCCTGAACAGTACCTAATTAAATGATCACTTAATATGTTTTTATGCCATTTGTAGATCCCAGTTTGTCTCTTCCTCCAGACCACGAGCTGTTCATGTCTGGCTCCAAGTCCAGCAGGAGACCTGTTGTTTTGGGCTCACCACTAAATGTCTAAAACTTGCCATCTGACACAGACACCAAAAAAAAATATTCCAGAAAGTTTCGTTGATGCATTGATGCATGGGATTCGGTAAGTTTATAAAAATGGGAGTCCCTTTTTCCTTGCCTATGGCTCCTTATACGTGCAAGTTTTAAAAATCTGCTTGTGTTTTGTGGTTGTTTTAATGAACTAAATGATTTTTCTGAGTCTGTCAGTGCAGACTCCTAGAATTTCCCCCCCTGTACAACAGATGGTCGGCAGAGGGCCCCAGAGGAGCAATTATTGAAGTCAGGTCAGTGAAAGAAATAGCTGCTGGGAGACAGCAGATTCAGTCCCCGAATCTGTCCATCCCTGAGCCACTCAGGGAGACAACCACCACCACCAGAGGGCATACAGCAGTGGGGATCTGGCCTGCCATATCCAAAATCCTTTGGATCTGGCCTCAGGAAACCTAGGAATTCATAGGGTCGGAGATCAGAGTCCCGTGTAGATTATTTTAACCCAGATCCACTGCTTGCTCCTTAATCTGTCAGTTTTCACGCTGAAGAATTTGTAATCAAGAGCTCACACCGTTGGGTAGAATCATGCACGAGTGTTTGGGGAGATTTGCTTTCTTTGGGGGCTACTTTTCGCTTGCCATCAGTAGTTTTATTTCCATTTTAATTTTCAGAGCGTCTGGCCCCCAGCAACAGACTGTGGTTTGGAATTCATGGCTCTGTTGTGTGTTTATGCACTATGCTTGCTTGTAATTGACAAATTTAAATTCTGGTCATATTTCATTTATTACACAGACCCGGGGAAAAATCCTCGGCAAAAACCTAATTACAGTGAAAGTGCCACAAGGTAATTGCTGGAAAAGAACTCCTGTAGCGGCGGGGCTGAATATTTCATCCACCCATAAAACGATTATGCTGACAAGATTCTGAAAAATAATAAGATCTGTTTAATAAAAAAGAAGCAAAATATCAGTGTTTTTACACATAAAGTATTAAAACATCCTTCATTTTGGACAGATCCTAAGTCATTTGATTTTTATTCAAGTGAGGATCCACAGCCCTGACGGTTCCTTCATCAGGGACCAGAATGGAGTGATCCTTCCCACACAAAGCTGCTTGGAAGTCTTCAGGCCTGTTTGTTTTCTAGAACAGCCATGAGTCTGCTTTTCGTGGCTCTGTCGGACCCGTGGTCTGTGCGCCAGCGTGAGAGAGCAGACAGAGCTAAGGGGGAAAGCTTAATGTTTACAGTGTGTGGTTCATCCTCTTTTGGCTTCGCTCCCACGGGGGCTGTCCCTCTTGCAGAGGGCTCTGAGGCCATGAGGGAGGACTTCTGCTGTCAGAGTGTTGCTGGAGTCCCACAGAGTGGCAGTGGCCAATGCACGACCTGGTTTCTCTGACCCTCAAAGATGCGGCTATAGCAGCAGGCCAATTCATTTCCCCAGGCTGGACTGAACTGAACAAAGATTTATTGAGCACCTGCTATATGCCAGGAGTTGGGCTAAGCACAGGGTATTGTGATAAACAATGAGGGGGGATGAGGAACAACAGGTTCCTGCCCTTCCAAGAGGTATGCATGAGTGAGGCAGACCCACACCAACCCAAAAAAAGTAAACAGAAATTTTAGAATTCCAAATGATATTGAGTATTCTATGGAAATAAGAAGCAGGGCTAGAGAATGGGGTAATATTAGAGGATGGCCCCTCTCAACCCGAAAGCATGGAAAGGAGCCAGTATGGGAGGGTCAGAAGGAAACAGTTACAAAACCGTCATTGGCCTGGGCTGAGTGTTTGAGGAGTGAGGGGGAGAGAGACATCGGAGGGTTTTAAGCTAGAGAATGACATGATCTAACTTACATCTTTTTTTTTTTTCTTTTTAAAGATTTTATTTATTTATTTGACAGAGAGAGAGACAGCAAGAGAGGGAACACAAGCAGGGGGAGTGGGAGATGGAGAAGCAGACTTCCCACTGAGCAGGGGGCTCCATCCCAGGTCCTGGGATGTGAACTTGTAACTGAAGGCAGATGCTTAACAACTGAGCCACCCAGGGGCCCCTGTAATTTGCATCTTAAAAAGCTCCTCCAATTGTAGTGTGTGGAGCGAGCCAATCATCATAGATCATGGAGGGCAAGAGAAGCAGTGGCAAAACCAAAGAAGATACCATTGCAAGCAGCACAGGTGGGGTGTGGTGGTTTCCCACAGCAGGGTGAGGGTAGCAGATCTGGAGGTAGGTGGAGGTTTATTGCCAAAAATTACATACAAAAATGTTGAATGTTTGAAAAAAAAAATTACATAACACTAGACTTTCCATCACAACAGCAAGGGAAACTGGAAGCAAAAAAACAAAAAGCCAAGGAAACAAAAGAAACACAGACCTAAATTAGGAAGAACCTGGAATGGAATGTCCATCCCTTCCCCCCTACCTCCTCCCCAACCCCCACCCCCCCACCCCCAGAGCCCCCCTACCTCCGCCCTGAGAATCAAGAGGATGTGGTGTATCTCCATGCTGCTGTGTTGAGGGGGCCTTCCACCTGAAACACTTGCCTCTCTCAAGGGAAATTAAATGGACTGACTTATACTTGAAAATTATATTTTTATATACAATATGTACATAAAATATATTTCTATATAATGTATATTAAATTATATATGTATATATCATATATATCATAAATATATATCGAATATATACCATATATGTATATAAATTATATATGTGTGTGTATATATGTGTATGTATATGTATGTGTGTGTGTATATATATAATATCTATATCTATATGTACATATAGATATAGATATTATATATATATATATATATATATATATAATATGACTGAATTCTGGCATCAGTGGCCAAAATAAGTTTCAACCATGGTCATGCACACGGAATTTGTAGAAGATGCCTGGTGAAGCCCATAAGTCATTCACTATTCCTCACTGTATGGTCTGCAGTCAAACTAGGTTCAGATAGAAGGAGGAAGGATTAGGAGTGCAGATTTAGGGACCCTGACCTTAGATGTATAAGTCAAAGTCTTCAGGGCAAGCCCGGCAATCTGCATTATCACGGGCTTCCTAAGTAACTGTGCGTCGTAAAGCTTGAGAAACTCTGCTTTACAGTGATTGATGTTGTACCACATTGTGAGATGGCCTGGGGAGTTTAAAATACGAAGAAGAGGACTGGGACTAAAGTCACAGCTGGGCTGCATAAATAAACACAGAGAAATGAAATCACCCATAAATCTCACTACCCAGAGATCCTTGGTAACATGTGGATGTCTATTCTTCCAAACTTGCTTTTATGCATATGTACATATTTTCATTTACGAAAGGTGAGTATACGCTTATATTCTCTTATAATTGACTCCATGAACATAATATAATTTTTTCATAAAGATGCTCATTTTTCATTGCATGGCTGGCTGATGAGGGTGAGGTGTAGGGGTGGGGAGGTGAGGGTATTGCCTAGGGGAAGAAAATCTGATCAGGATCTATGTCTTTAATAAACAGGGGAAGTACTGTTGGGGGATGCAAGGCAGACGTGATGGAATTGGAAACATATTTTATTTGGGGACAGAAAAGGTTTCCTCTGATTGGTGGATCTCTGGAAATAAGCACAACTTGTATCATGAATATGTCTTGCTGGATAAAGGCATTTTCTAAAAAGCCACGCACAAAGAGTTTTTGGACAAACAGGCATAGCCAGCAGCTGTCAAAAATAGCACCTTGCTGAATACTGTCAGCTTTTGTCTATTTGTTTTCTCGAAGACCTCGCTTCATTCTTGCATTACAGGAACTTCAGTTGAAGGAATAAGAAGGCCAAATTCTGGCACAGTAAGTGTATGTATTTTATTACTTTGGGCATCAAGTTGGAAAACTTCAATATTCTCTCTTGGCTTCTATACCTATTAAATCTACAAGTCTTCAGAACTGTTTGCTTTTCTTTTCTTTTTGTTTGTTTGTTTGCTTTTCTTTTTAGGGGCTTAAGTGTTTGGGGTATAGAGTTGCCAAAATTTGCCAGTACGAGTACAGGATTCCCAGTTAAATTTGACTTTGAAATACATTTTAAATATAAGTATGTACCTCACAATACTCAAGAAATACTCACAGTAAAGAAATTATTTGTTGTTTATTTAAAATTCAAATTTAACTGGGTGTCCTATATTTTATCTGGCAACTATATATTTGGATAGCTTCCTATTTCAGAGGAAAATGTTGGTACAGACTATTTTTTTTTCTCCACTTAATCGAGGTATAATTGACATATAGCATTAAGTTTAAGGTGTACGATGGGATGATTTTATATGCATAACTATTGTGAAATATTTACCATAGCAAGGTTATCCTTGACTTCACATAATAAGCATTTTATTGTTGTTGTTTTTATGGTGAAAACATTAAAATCCCCTCTTTCATAGCAGCTTTCCAGTATACAGTAGAGTATTGTTAACAGCAGGCACCATTTTGGATCCTTGGAATTCATTCATCTTGTAACAGAAAAATCTGTCCCCTTTCCCCAACATCTTCACGTTTCCCCCACCCCCTAACCTCTGGCAATTGCCATTCTACTATCTGTTTCTAGAAGTTCAATGTTTTTAGATTCCATGTATAAGTCTCTGTCTGACATATTTCATTTAACATAATGGCCTCAGGGTCCACCTCATTTCACAAATGGCAGGATATCCTTCTTTCGTGTAATTTCTTAATTAGAAGTGAAAATACTTTAGTTACAGTGAGCAATGTGGATTTTTGTTAGTAACACCTTTCTATAGTGCAGAAGTGTGTTTCTTCTAGAGAAAAAGAAAATGATATTTCCCAGTGGAACAGCAGCTGCTTGATGAAGACAATGGGGCAAGGAGCCCACCTTTCACCTCAGACCACAGTGGCCAAAGTCACGTGCCTTCTCTCTTTCTTTCCGTGATTGGCTATGGGGAGATTATTTTGATCTATCAGATTTTGGTCATGCTGCACATGTAATGATCTAAGAAGGCAACTGTGACCTCCTAATTTATATGCAAGAGGGTTGTACAAAGCCATATTCAGATGGAAGTTTCCCCAAGCAGAGCCCTGCACTTGTAATTGATGATGAGCAGGGAAACAGTGGGAATGGGAACTCCGAGAGCAAGGGCAAGAAATGAGATAATTTATTCAATTTGTTTTCCTGGAAACGAAGACTTTATGTCAAGAATTCGTAATAAAACTAACTGAGACACTCACACCCGACTCCATAAAACGCTTAATCACCTTGTTTTTCTGTAACAACTTTTCTCTTTATGGGAGAATTTGCCAGCTTTTTAATCTTCTTTATTTGATTAACATTAGAATCAGCAACTGCAACGTGGACAGAGTTCCAGTAAAGCGTTGCAAACTTATTAAAGAAGATAGATTTTTTTTAAGGGGCTCATCTATAACAGTCTCAAGCTTTAAGTAGCAGATCAGGCTTTGAAAGTTTTATTTTCTCAGGAAAATAAATAAGAATCTATAGTTACTTAGGGAGGAAAAACACTACAATAAGTGGTCATCATTACGTTAAGACATTTTTGTGAAGAAAAATACATTATTACAATCTATCTTTTTCTGAGTCCACATCTCTTTTTTCTTCTTATACCACTTATTTTAAAAGAAACACAAAATTGATTCTTCTTATTCCTCTTTTTGTAAAGGCTTCATGATGATATTTCCCAAATCACAGCATTTGAATCCACTCAGAAGAAGTAATCAGCATTTGGGATGGGTGGAAGGTCTTTGTATTCTATCAGAAGTCCCGTAAGCAGAATCCTAACCCACAGGTATCTGAGCTGAAGCAGGACCCACAAACACTTCCTGAATCTTGTGAATGGGGTCAGTGGGTTTGGGATGATGCGGCCCCACAGACTCCTCATCCTACCAAGACCCAGCCCCCATCATCACTGGATTTTCAGGATTCTCAGTCCTAAAATCTATCTCCACTCACCTATGTTTTTCACCCTGCTTCTCTTATACACCTTATCATCTCCTGCTATAATCTATGTGGAGTTTCTGAACACACATCTGGGTGCAGGTCTGAGACTAGTTTTCACTAGTCTGAATCAATACAAGGGGGTGAAGAAAAAAGACATCCAGTAAATTTTTTATGAAGCTGGTCTTACCTGAAATTACTATAACCTTTCTTCTTTTTTCTTTCTTCCTTTCTTTTTGGATGTCAGATTATCTCTGCTTTTATAAAAACAGTGATGACAGTTATTTTTGCTTTGATAATGTCCTTAATTTCAAAAATAAATGTTCCTCACCCCAGGCTGGTCACATGTATGCTTGGATGTGCGTTAGTACATGTGTGTTCAAGATCAGTGATCTGAAACACACACTCCATGGAGCCATGATGTCCTTGTTTACTGTTTCAGGAGATGGTGTCCTGGTTGGGAGATACCTTAGTGCAGAGAAAAGAACAGAAGTTTCTGGAGTTGCACAGACAGGATGTGAATCTGGTTCTTGTGCCCTGAGCAAGTGTTAAACTCTGGACTCGAGCTTTGTTTTCTACACAACTAGGGTGATAACAGCCACCTCAAAGAGTTGTCAGAAGATGAAAGCTTCTAACATAATTCCTAATAGGTGAGTGCTAAAAGAATATTTGTTGCCTGACCTTCTGTGTCTCCTTTACTCAAAGAATTAGATGAGAAATGCTCAGCGCATGTATCAGAAATCAGAAAATGCGAGACTCTGATAACAGGAAGTGTACACAGTCTAAATGAGTAAAGGAAGCCTTGGCA
This sequence comes from Lontra canadensis, assembly GCF_010015895.1. Classification (NCBI taxonomy): domain Eukaryota; kingdom Metazoa; phylum Chordata; class Mammalia; order Carnivora; family Mustelidae; genus Lontra; species Lontra canadensis. The sequence goes on from NW_022630999.1 coordinate 33,812,941, forward strand.
GAGGAACTGGGATGAAACTGTAGATTTTGGTAGGGTTCATTCAAGAAGACTCTTTCCAGGATTGAGGTGAGTTTTGAAAGGTACCTATAGCATGTCGAGAAGGAAGGAGTTTTAGAATGGGACAGTATATTGGACAGCACCTAAATCTAGTTTGAAGAAAGTGTGGGACTTATCCCACCAAGGATATGAGAGGTGGTTTTATATGGTACAGAGGCATTAACGCGTAATTATAAGTGAGAGTTATTTCCCCTTCCAACTCTTTCAATTCTTCTGATTACCTCAAAAAGAAAGTCTGAGTTTGGGCTACACTATCTTTAACACTTCGCTAACATTTAAAACCCATATTAACAAAGGAGACCCAGCTACAGGAACACCGCCATCAGCAGGCAAGAAATGTCTAGATGATTACAAACGTTGTCTTATTCCCATTGTCTTTATTTTTCCTATTAGCTTCTGTTTACATTGGTGATACGAAAAAACTTTAAAAGTAGATTTAAATTTTTTTTAAAGGTTTATTTATTTATTTGACAGATAGAGATGACAAGTAGGCGGAGAGGCAGGCAGAGAGAGAGAGGAGGAAGCAGGCTCCCTGAGGAGCAGAGAGCCCGATGCGGGTCTCCATCCCAGGACCCTGGGATCATGACCTGAGCCAAAGGCAGAGGCTTAACCCACTGAGCCACCCAGGCGCCCCTAGATTTAAATTTTAAAGGGAAGTAAATTTAAAGTACTAAGGGAATAAAACAGGTGGTACACAGTTCAGGGCAAATAGTCCTAACAGTAGCCTTACAGTGAGTGCAACTTAGGAAACACCGGTCTAGCCCATCCCTCTCATAAGGAAACACATGAGGAAACCAAGGTAGGGAGAAAGGCAGCTCCTGTGTTCCGAGATTACATCGGTAGTTCTCCTTAGGACTGAAGTTGCTCCTCCTGCTCCCTTCCTCATCTACGTCTGTATCGGACAACAGACTCCACAGTGTCATACTGCAAGCGACCGCACTTAAACAAGAGATAATGTGCTTTGGGTTGTCAGGAAATGACAGAGACTGCTGGATATTATAGGGAAGATTTAGAAAAGGCAAAGACTTACTTAGCAAGTCAGAGGGAACGTGTCTGAGTCAGCCCCAGAGGCTGCCTTACCAGAGATTCCTTTCGGAATCTAGTGAAGATGGCTTGGATCCCAGCTTCCCCACTGGCAAGAGACCAGTGTATATCTCTCCAGTATACACTCCAGTATCGTCTGTACTCTTCACGCATCTATAAAAATTTATAGGAATGGTAGTAGCTAACATTTATGGGGCCTATCCTCTGCCAACTCCCTTTGATGCATTATCTCACTTAAACTTCAAAAGAACACCAGCAGGCAGTTATTATTATCTTCACATGATAGATGAGGACGCTCGAACTCTAAATGATTAAACTGTTTACCAGCACCTCTCTAGCTAAACAAATGCTGGAGTACGATTCACACCGGAGCAGTTTCAGTCTAGACGGAGTCTGGCCTTAATCACACTCCTTATACTGTGAAAATTAAATGCAGATAAAGGTTGGGAAGCGCCTAGCGCAGTGCCTGCCACACAGAAAGCAAAAATGTCAGCGCCTTCTTCAATCTCCCTCTCAGGCTGCAGGTCCCTATGAATCCCTTCCAGCTTAGCGCCCAGCACCTTCTCCGCAGGAGCTTTGCCTCGGACTACAACTCCCAGGATGCAGGAGGAAGAGAAGCTGGCCAATCAGGATGCACAGTCCTGCTTTTCACAGTCGGCTCCGCCCCCACTTTCGTCAGAGCTGTGGTGACCGTTGGGCCACGTGGGTCTTTACAGTGTTGGTTTGTGGACCAGCCAAAGGTACTGGTTTTAAAGTAATCCTAATCTGGTTTGGGGGCAAGACAAGGCTGTGGAAATTTCCAGGTTGCCTCAGGCTCCATTGTCAGCTTCCAAATGGGCGGGCCCCCAAGGGCCTGGGGCTCCTCACGGGCATCCATGGGTTCCAGAAGGGTCCGGTGGTGGTCCCAAGGCCAGGGTCATGCGGAATGTGTTTTGTATGGTCCTCATCCGGTTTGGGAGCCGAGGGCAGTGGAAACTTCGAGGCTATCTTCAGTCACCAAGGGGTGGTTGGGCCGGCTAGCGGCACCCTGGGGCTCCTCACTGGTGTGGACTGGGCTGAGAAGGAAGGGGTGGCCTTTAGAACAGAAGCTGCGAGGATGATCCTCGCTCCTCAGGATGAGGACCTGAGCTGTGCCTCCCGGCCTCCCGGCTGGAGGTCAGTGCCTCGGTTGCATCACTGCCTTCAGTCTGCGGTATCTTGGCCTCTGGTTCCACTATTCCTTCCATCCCCAGAGCCTTCTCACCTCTGGGGAATGCCCTTTGACTGGCCTCTCCCTTTTCTCTGAGCGATGGCCTAACCCAGATCTCCATGGAAGGCTTGACGCACCTCTGACCTCTCTCCAGTTACGTGAGGTCCAGCCTCAGCTCTGCCTTCCAACAGCCCTCCACCCGCATCCCCCCCCCGCCCCGCCCCCACCGCCATCCCCCATCCAAGGGCACACTCAAGGGCGCCGGATAACTAGACGTGCGGTGGGAGGGTCAACTTTCTTGGGTATTTCTCTATCCACGTAGTTTCTACTTCCCTCTTGGTTTTTTTAAATTTCTTTTTTTTTTTTTTTTTAAACAACCATTCCTCATTTTTAAAGTTCTTTAATTACACTTTCTTCACCCTCTTTTTTAGCAGCTTTTCTCCCCCCACCCAAAACCCCAACACCCGCCCCAAACACAAATCTTTTGATTTGCTATATCCAACCAAGTAAGATAGCTACCATTCCCGTTTTGGCTTCTAGGGTATTGTAGGTGGATGCAAAATATATTTTATTCACTGGAAAATGAAATTTTTATACCTTTTTAGTGACTCTAAAGTGAGTGAAGTAGGATAAATTCCTCGACTCAGGAGAAAGCAGAGTCAAGAAATTGACTTAACGGTTAGTTTATTTTCATTATTTTGGACAAGCAGCCTGACCCATAACTAACTTTCACACTGCCAGAGCTGTGTGTGCTAATTGTGGTTTATTTTGTCAAATCATTTGGAGAGATTTGAATGGCTAAGATTAGTTTCTAGTGAACCACCTGTTTATGTATTTGTACCTGACAAAATTGGTTAAAAAAAATATATAGTGTACATAGAACATGGTAACCTGTTGATTTATACATTTTAGTTAACCAGAATATTTAAAAAAGTGTATTGCCCTAATTCCTAAAGCTAAAATAAAAGTGGCCCTTTTGCCATCTTCTTAGTTTCTGAATTATAATTGAATCTCACTTTGAGTTTTACTATGTACTTAGAGTTTTTCTGTGGACCCTGTTATTCAAGAATAAGTTAGAAGAATACACTGTCTTACATAAACAAAATTAGAGAAAGTTTTGTATGACTACTCAATTATAAGGTAGTCTATAAGTGCTGAGGCTTTCTGAAAAAGAGACCTCTGCATTTCCATTGTAAGGGTTCCATCTTGTTATCTGGTTTCATTAAAGAAGAATTCTAGTTGGAGGTGTAGTCACTTGGAAAATGAAAAAGTTGATGTCTTACTATGCTAGAATTCTAGCCATTATATTGACTATTATTTCATAATTATTTCAGTTCTGAAATAATAGATTTTCCTTTTAGAACTAGGGAAGACTGAAGTATTTTCAAAGTGCACATAAATGCTTCTGATTATACATTTTGTTTCTCTTTTAAAATCAGATGTTTAAGAATAATGTTACTGACCGTAAGCTAAATGTGGAAGCCATAATTAAAAACATTAACACAATTTCTTTGGAGTTGAAGAAGATGAAAGGTAAGTATGGAATCACTAAATTAAAATGTTTGCGTGCCATAGTTATAAAATAAACAATAGAGCCAAATTGTGCTTCTGCTGGGATATAACTGAATTTGCCAACTAATTAGAATTTCTCTATTTCTTAAGAATTGTTGATACTGTAATATGAACTCGAACTCTAAAGATGAATTATGTTTGAGAATTTTCCTGGGAGTTAGCAGACTTGAATTCCTATCCCTGACACTAACAAGCTTATGATGTTGTCTAACTAAGCTCTTTAAATATACTTTCCTCCTTCCCTTCAATAAATGCAGATGATGTCACATTCTGCAAAATTCAGTGTCTCTATCCGTTAATCTTTACCAAGCCCCTAAGGTTCCTTCCAAATTAAAATTATAAGTTTGTTTGATTCTATGAGTTAAGGTTTCATCATTTTAAACAGATTCATAGAGTAGAATTAGACCTTATAGTTCATGATGTTTAGATATTCACCTCACAGACATTCTATTATTTTACCCCAGACATGTAAAATTCCATGACTGAGTATTTCTAGGGACAGTTTATCCCTGACCAAATATTTCCTCTGTTGGAGAACTCACTATCTCACCAGGCAGCCTCTTCCTTTTTAGATGGTTCCTCCTTATGGACTAGCTGAAATCTATTCCCGTCTTCTTTCACACTGGTCCTATTTCTAATCTGAAACTACACTGAGTATGTAGTTATTCTTCCTATGACAGCTCTTGGATATTTGAGGATAGCTTCTCTGTCACTTATAAGGAATTCAGCTATAAAAGTAACAAAATATCGACTTAATGTGGCTTACACAATAAGGAAATAAGAGATCAAAAGTAGGGCAGACCCAGAATTAATTCAGAGTTTTAAAGGCTTCTGACCATACAGGTTCTTTACATTTTTCTGCTGTGTTCCATTCACTGTTTATCCCTCATAGTCATTACCTGCAGGTGTGGCCATCTACAGACACTGTATCTGCCTGTGTCTCTATAAAAGCCTTTCCCCAGGTCCCTCCGGCACATTTTCCCTTCCCTTTCATGACCAGATTGCATCAAATGCATATGCCTACACCATCTGCTGTCAAGGGGAATGGAACTGCCAAGACCAGTCTGGGCCAGTCAGGACTTACTGCTGGAGCTGGGGAACGGATCACCTCTGACGGAATCCAGTGTTGCCCCAAGAAGAAGAGGGGAGTGCTTGTTAGTTAGGCACCAAATAGTGAGTGCCATATTTCCCAGACTTTGATTTGCTAACCCTGCTGTCTCCAGAGGTTTTAGTAAGTGGTGTGCAGTAAGAACAGAGTCCACCTTATTGTGGTCAAATAAATTTGGGAAGTGTTTTATGCTGTGTATTTCTCTCAAAAATTCACAATACATATTGACAAAGGCTCCGGGGAATCTGTTGTAAAGAAATCTGGTTATCCCTGCTTAATTCATCATCTCTCAAAACCAAACTCAACAATACGGCAAGGATTTTCTTTCTAAAATGTGAATCTCCTAAAAACTCTCATTAGTTCACTATTGCTCCAGAATAAAGTCCAACGCGCCTCCTAGAATGGCCTATAAGACCTCTTGAGATCAGGCCCCAGGCTGTCTCTCCAGTATCTTATCATTCTTTTCTCCCTGCACATTCTGTGCTTCAGCCGTACTGAACCACTTGCAAATCTACGTATTTGCTCTTTATCCACATCTGTACCTTAACACATGCATCTTCTGAAATCCCCACCGCTGCACCCCCACCTCCACCCGGCCAGGTTAACTGCTACTTATTAATCAATTACTTACACTGGCAAAATTTTTTTGAACAAGCATGTTATCTCTTCTACCTTTTCCTGTCCTCTCTCACACTGTGTTGTAATTACATGTTGACTTTCTTTTCCTCTCCCTGCTCAACTGTAAGCTCCTAAAGGGTCTTCCTAGCACTTAACTTAGTACCTTGATATAATAACTTCTTGTAAGTGTTTACTAAATGAATAATTGGTGTCTCATTGCTTGTCTTCGTTTAAAACAGAAAAGCTTTAGGTTTATCTGAAACTTAATATGTAACTGTTCTAATTTGGGGATTATTCTTTCATGAAGTAAAATAGAACCAGTGTATGTGATGAATGTGTTCTTCAGAAGCTGTGGGGGAAGTCAGGCAGTTAAGCTATAGGGGCTCATAGAGCTATAATCAGAGGGCAGACTTCTGGTAAACTTAGAAGCTTAAACAAACAACACTCCTTTTAGGCACACTTCCTTCTCTCAATAAGAATGTCAATAGCTGACACATAGCATTTACCATAATCCAGATGTTCTTCCAAGAACGCTATACAAATGCACCCAGTTGTCCTCACAACCTTATGAGGTAGAAAATATTACCATTGGCATTTATAGATAGAGAAACAGACATAGACAGGTGGGCTAACTCTTCCAAGGTCATAGAACTAGTCACTGGTAAACCTGAGGTTTAAATTTAAAGTAATTTTAAAGAGACAAAAATGCACAAGATAAAGAGCTCTCAAAAACAGTTCATAGTGAAACGGAAAGCAAATGAAAGCAAACAGGAAAGTCTGAACCTTAACGTACAAAAATCTGAACCATGAACTGGCTGGGTAGGGGCAATGAGGACTCAATATACGGTGGCGCCATAATCCTCTGGAAGTGGGGGTAAAGGTGGGGCTAAGAACAAGAAGGCTAGTTAAATGTTTAAGAAGTTGTTGAATAAATAAATAAATATAAATATTAAAAAGGGGCACCTGGGTCACTCACTCAGTTAAGCATCTGATTCTTGATTTCAGCTCAGGTCATGATTTCGATTGTGAGATGGAGCCCTGCATCGGGCTCCATGCAGGCATGCAGCCTGCTTGAGACTCTCTCTCTCTCTCCCCTTCTCCCTCTCCGCCACCCCAACCTCTCTCTCTCTAAAAGAAGAACAAGAACAAGAAGAAGTTGTAGACCCCTAAGTTCTCTTCCCCTCTCTGAACGAAGCAACCCGTCCTTTTCTATGACAGAAAAGTTGAATTTTATTCCCTGAGAGGATCTCTGGCCTGGAGCCATTAGCCATAAATTGAGGCAAAGAGTACTGTGCTGAAAACAAAGACATTAAGACAAAGTTTACATACTGGATTACAAGACTCCCAGTTTTCTTTTCCCGCTTGGCTACAAAACATTGCTAACCAGATTTACACCCTCAAGCAGATTTTTCTTTCAGGAATCTGACTAGCCTAAGGGAAAAATTCTAAAGACACCGAGAGCAGAGGTTGCCCCCAATAGAATACCCAGCCAGCTTGCCCCCCAATACAGGCTACCATAGGCACAGAGTTTCCAGTTGTCTTTAGTGCTGTGGTCTTAAATACGAGCAGATACAGCTCTGGTGCAGTAGATATTTGATGAAAGCATCTACTTTGAAAAGCAGAGACAAAGTCAATACATGGATTCCCTCAATGAAAAAGAAACAGAAATCATGAAGTGAGATGAAAACTCCCAAGAAACTATCAATAGCTGAAGAGACCCAAGAGAAAATGCTATGTCCATGGAACAGGAACATGAGCCTATAAAACAAGTTTAGAGGGATGCCTGGCTGACTCAGTCCATTAAGCATCTGCCTTTGGCTCAGGTCATGACCCTGGAGTTCCAGAATCAAGTCCCACATCGGGGCTCCCAGCTCAGGGAGTCTGCTTCTCCCTCTGACCCTCCTCCATCTCATGCTCTCTCACACACTCTCTCTCTCAAATAGATAAATAAAATCTTTTTTAAAAAAAGTTTAGAGAAGGGATTCTTGGAAATTAAGTGGGAAAATAGAAATAGCCTCTGTAGAAGGGTTTAAAGATAAAAAAGAAGACAATCCCATAGAGGGCAAAAAAAAAGAGAGGTGAAAAGTTTTAGGGAGAAAAAATTACAAGATCAGTGAAGGAAGTTCAACATTCAGTAACTAGCAGTGTTATAAAGAAAGAACACAGACAATACACGGGGAGGGAATTCATTAAAGAACTAATCTGAGAAAAATTTAAAGAGCTGAAGGAGAAGAGTTTCTATAATGTAAGAGCCCAACACAGTGGTTGAAAGTAGACCCCCAAGGTACAATACTGTGAAATTTTGTTCTGGAAGAACAAAAAGTCCTTAAAGTTTCTAAAGAGAAATAACAATTAAGAACTAGAATCATGAGGGCGCCTGGGTGGCTCAGTGGGTTAAACCTCTACCTTTGGCTCAGGTCATGATCTCAGGGTCCTGGGATCCAGCCCCACATCCCGCTCTCTGCTCAGCCGGGAGCCTGCTTCCCTCCTCTCTCTGCCTACTTGTGATATCTCTCTCTGTCAAATAAATAAATAAAATCTTAAAAAAAATAAAAAAAGAACTAGAATCATGAAAATTCTCACAGCTCCACTAGAAGCTAGAAGAAAGTGCAGCAAGTCCTCAGAACTCTGAAGAAACGTGATTTCTAACCTATATTTGTACAGTCAGTCAATCTATTCAGCATTAGTATAGGGAGAGAAATTTTCAGATACAAAACTTTTCCTCCTTCAGAAAGTTACTGATTCCTGAGGTCATATTCCACCAAACAAGGTAGCAGACCAGAAGAGAAAGAAATGAGGTTTTAGAAAAAGGATACTCCACACAAGGGATGGGGGGAAAGGAGTCCATAGGATAATGGGGAAAGGAGTTCTCAGATGCGTGCTGCACTGCAGTCCTAGAGAACCACCAGTCCAGACTAGAGTAGATCAGAAGGCTCTAGGAGAGGAGAGACTTTCGACAAGGCAGAGAGCTAAGGCATCTGACTATATACCAAAAGGAGATCTGCCCAACTAAGGAAGATTTGGGATATATTTATGATAATTAAACAGTGAAAATAAGAAGATTATTAACTGATTGGGTGGCACCGGAAGGAAAGGAAAGGCTCAGCTGTGGAGAATATTTATATAATCAAAAAATGTTAACCTTTAAATACGGAGCTAACAAAAATTGTATTCTTAAGTACACTGGGGCTCTGGGGGCTGAGTGAAAAGAGCTCTATCATAGTCTTCTGTAGTCAAAAGCAGATAGATAATTCCTGTGGTTAAAAAAATAAATATTTGTGTCATTTAGAGATATGGAGGTAAATACCAACCTGCCCCCCAAACAAAACCAAAAGACACCAAACACAGACACATACAAAACAACAAAAGCAACAAAAACAATCTAAGCAGGGAAAAAAAATTAAAAGTGGTTGCCTCTTGGAGATAGGAACTGCTAAATTTTGTAACATGCTATTCGATTCTCTACACATAACATATGACACAAAAATAATAAGAAGTTTACAAAAAGCATAAATCACATTTCTATAAATCAAGTTGCAGTTTAGTAAGATAGTGCACAAGTAGAGACTTCTAGTTAATTTTTATGTCATGCTTATTTTATAGTACAAAAACTTGACTTTAAGTTAAAAGGGGCACACTTAATTGTGGTCTCAATCACTTCAGAGAATACTAAGAATTAGAAAGAGCTGCAGAAAGTAATAATAGGGATACCTGGCTGGCTCATTTGGTGGAACATACAGCTCTTGAATTCAGGGTTGTGGGTTCGAGCCCACATTGGATGTAGAGATTACATAAAAATAAAGCTTTTCCCCCAAAGATTGTATTTATTTTAGAGAGAGTTAGAATGCCGATGTGGCAAGGGGAAGAGGAAGTGAGAATCTCAAGCAGACTCTGAGTTGAACACAGAGCCTGACACAGGGCTCCATCTCAGGATCCTGAGATCTTGACCTGAGCTGAAATCAGGAAGACACTCAATGAAGAGCCACCCAGGGAACCCCCAAAAATAAAATCTTTCAAAAAAAAAAAAAAAAAAAGAATAATGATTGTCTATGACATATGTGCTCCAAGATAGTATCTTCTATTATTTTGTTTTACACAGAGCTCTCCCAGTTGCTGCTTTGTGACCTTACTCTACATTTTAGTCATCCTGTGAAGACAGATGACTTACAGGAACCAGAAGAGAAAATCCCCCTCTTTGAAGAGTCTAAACTATCAGATGTAACCTTTGCTTCTAAGAGCTTTTCTATATGATTTCTTTTGGTTTGTTGTGAATTTGTAACTGTATTTATTGTGGAATTACCATGTGTCTGGGAGAACTGAGTTTACTAAGATATTTAATATTATAAAAAACAAACTAAAAATATGAGTTGTAAATAATCATTTAATATTCTTAAAAGCTGTCTTACTGTTTTAATGTTTCAAAGAATGGCTAATTCATTTCACTAGTGGCAAGAATAGGATATAGGAAATTGGCCATCGGGCGTTGCTTATCCTTTACTTTGCTTGAATTTTGGCTCAGATTGAAAGAGAGTTAACCAAATTGGAAGTGCTTGGTATAAATTTGTATTAATCCAATCTCTCCTAGTAACAAATGCCAAAAACAACTCAAGCTAGCTTAAGGGTTTATTGGTTCATGTGACTTGGAAGTAGTTAAAATAGATGTCAGGGACCCTACTAATTTATAATGTCTCTAACCTGGTTCTATTTTTGTGTCATCTTTATCCTCTTCTGTTATAGACTGGTGTCCTACATATGGCAGGTAGAAGAGGGTAGAGACGTGGCAGCTGACAGGATTTACTACCAAATAGTTGCTTTAAAATCTATGACCTCCTTCATTTTAGAGATTTTCAACATAAAGAACAGTATACCCAAAAGCAAGACACAAGGTCAGCTCACAGTGTCTGCTACCCTCACCACCCAGCTCAGTGTTTAACACAGAATAGGCACTGAATAAATGCTTGTTGAAGTCCTTTTGAATAAACATTTAAAGGATTGCAAATTTTTCAGCTTTAGAACTCCCTAGCTCTGGACCCTAAATTGAGAACTTCCGGTTTGTAAGGATGAAGCTTGATGAAACGTTATCATCATCACTGGCTAAACGTGTGCACATATTTGTTATCTTAGCAAATTATCAGTTTTAACCAGGTAACTTCTAAGCTCCCCTCTGATGTTCTATTAATTAACTTACGAAAATAAGATGCAAGATATTTTTTGCCACTCAGAAAACTTGCAGATTAAATAGAGAAGCCAAAAATTTTTGTTGTTAATAAAAGTCATAGATTAATAACAAAGGCCCCAAAGGGGAGAACTTGAAGAACAACGGTCGCCTGGTTTTTGTTGTGCTGAACACCTACTACCATCTGTTAAGTGAGGTATGTAAGCTGAAGGGAAGAGCTGTGTTGCTTCAAAGGATCTATAAAGCCTTTTTAGGAATGGTGATGAGAAGGGCTTTATGGTAGAGTTGTCAGGGGATAAAAGAGAGAAGAAAGGCACCTAATAGGAAAGTCTGATCACATTTTTCTGTGTATATACATGGCTCTTTCATCTTTGCTGGAAGACTCTGGTAAAATCCACATCACTTGAAAATGCTTTTGGAGTTGTGGGAGTTGCAGAGGAGGTGGGATGTGGGAGTCGGGATCTGATGAACTTATATCCAGCTATATTTGATTCCAAAGCCTCATCTCTAAATTTAAAATGATTACTTTCGGTATTTGTAGCTTAAATTTGCTTTAAATATACAATATTATGGACTAAACAAAGTCAGTAGTTTTAGGAACACAAAAGTAAAGCAAAAGACAAATTAATTTTAATCCTAGGAAGTTATCCCCTCATGCGTTTATCTTTTCATAAAAAAAGTACACAAAAATCCCCCCAGTGAAAAATACCAAATAAGAAAGGATGAAATGGTTTGAAGTCTCTTAAATTATTGCTGCTGAGAAAGTGAATTTTAAAAATTGTCAAATTATGTATAAAACTAAGGATTGCCTCTGACTAACAAAGGTTTGGCTATTTAAAAAAAAGTTTTATGTGATACCAAAAACTATTACTGTTTCAGTTTTTTTAAACTGGCCTCAAATTATTTCTGTAGCTATGTAAACTTCTGTACTTTGAAATGGGTATTTCAAAATACACATTTTTAAATGAATGATTATAGTGCACTACTAGACTTCAAGTGTGAACAGTATTACTCATGCACTTTACAAACATTGAAGAAGAATAAATAAATTATAAGATATTTGACAGTCTTCATTTCAAACACTTTTTTATGTGAAAGGTCAAAACCTTGTGCTCATGTTGAGGGGTTTGATTCAGTCCCAAGTGTTTCTCCATTCACCACCATTGACTGATCTTCCCATGCTGGCAACAGAGGCAGGAGGAAGGTTTGTCTGTTTGGCTAACTTGCTAGGGATAACCGGCAGAATGCGTTAACGTGCACTGGTATCTGGAGCCTCGGTTTTTCCCATCAATGAGCAGAAGTGGCATTTTCCTGAAGTAGTCAATAATATCTGACACAGACAAGAAGTCCTGAAAATTTCAAAATAAGGAGATACATCAACATTGGAATGAGTAGCATGAATTTCACCCTCAGTTGTTTTTTTTTTTAATCTGCATAATTTCCTACCTCTTCAAGTCATGAGGATGGTGAGAAAAAATGTGTAATACTTGGGAAATATTTTAATGATTTCTACTATAGTACTTTGAAAAAAATAATTCCTCAACACCAACAAATTAGGGATAAAAGTCTATATTTATATTTATGTTATATATATATATGTGTATACATATATATATATATTTATTTATTTTTTTTTTTTTTAACTTTATGGGGGTCATAAGAGGTCTAATTATGATACCTTTGCCTTAGGGTTGCTCTGTTTGTGTCTTTGATTTTGGTTTCTGTATCCCTACTTCACTCTTAGTCACTAATAGTGTGAGGAGGTATAAGGAATCAGGAGGTCAGACAGTGTCCCCGTGTCTGGAGCCGACATCCATAGCATTGCAGAAGGAATGATTCCTTCATGATCTCCCTCCTGTGTCCTCACTGCCACCTCACGCTAGCAAAGGCTCTGCAGCCAAATCTTTGTACCCATTGCCTTCATCACCTTATCCCTGACGGCCAGACTGGGAAAAAAAAACCATCCATCCTTCTAGACAAGGGTCAGAATCACACAGGCACCCCAGACAACATTACGCACTTCATGTGAGACTACCCTGCTGGATGCCTCCTTCCAGGACAGCCGCAAGGTGTGGTTTGTACTTGGGTTTTCCCACACCAGACGAACAGAAATTCTGGAGGGCAGACTTCTCTGCCCCTGCAGCACCTATGCAGCTCTAGCCACACTGAACCAGTGATCAAAACATTTGATCAGAAGCATGTGCTTTTTCCTACTCGTTTACATGATCATGAATTAAAAATACTTAGAGTAAAGTAGAAGCTAAGGCTTAATTGTTTTTCATTCTGGAAATGTTTGATTCAGCAGAGCCTCCTCCTGGAACTTTGAACTTATAGAACATGTTTGGGGCTTAAGTTTAGCTGTTAGCTTCCTTTGCAAAAGCAGGGTTTTTTTTTTAATTACCATCCAAAAAATAATTAACGTAAACACTGGCGAAACAGAGGAAAATTTCTCTGTCAGTTTGACCACCTTCATTGGCCAAACCTCCATTTTAAGTGAGAAATGACCCAAGTATTTAAATAGTCACCACAACAAGAATTTTACTTTTTACCCCTTTCTGGATGTCAATTTTAAAAGATAGCCTTATAAGTACACTGCAATCTTGCGTTAAAATTATGTTAGAGAGGTGAATGAAAGAAGGGACTTCCCTTTGACACCATCTAACTATATATTTAATTTAAATGTTAATTTTTTAATTTTAAAAGTTAAAAGTTATACATGTGTTCTTAGACTATTTGGAATTAAAGATATAGAGAAAGCCATAGAGAAAGACTCTATGGCACAGATAGCTACTGTTAGTTTATTTCCTGCCACAGGCTTCACTAATGTGATCTTACTCTAACATTGCCATATAGTATGGACTCCCAAAGAATGTCACAGTAGGGTTCCACATTGGCAGGTGTTCAGAAAGGCATAAATAAACAGAGGATTTGGGGAAGTTTTGCAACTGGGAATTCCTTACCTCTTTCCCGCGGAGTCCAGTTCCCAACAAGTAAACTTGGCTTTCCTCTTGATAGCGGATCTGGATGTTGTAAACTTTATCTTTGTACAATACCATGAGGACATATGGATTGGTTATTGTTTTTTTAGAGCTGTCTCTAACCAGGAAAGTGCCATCCTAAAAGAATAAATTCCTGTTATTATGTGAGCAGTAAATGTCCATACTTCTTTTTTTTTTTTTTTTTAACTATTTATTTTAAAGAGAGAGCACGAGGGCATGAGTAGGGAGAGGGGCAGAGAGAGGCAGAAAGAACCCTCAAGCCGACTCTCTGCTGAGCGGGGAGCCCAACTTAGGGCTTGATCCCAGGACTCTGACCTGAGCCGAAATCAAGAACCAGACATTTAACTGACTTAGCTACCCAGGTACCCCAGTAAAGCCTATACTTGTATTGCCTATAGGAGCAGTGGACAAGCCTCTAGAGATCTGGAAACTTAACCAGTTGACAAATCAGTGAACATTTAGTTCCCTGAACGGTTACAGTCCTAGGTGTCATGGATTTCTTGGTTGTCAAGAAGCAGCAAAGATTGTACCAGAAAAATTTCCAAATTTCAAAAAGAACATCTTTGAAGTCTTTTGATGAAAAAGAAATCCCTTTATTTGTAATAAAAGAAAATACTAAGTGGTTGAGTGGATAAACGGCCAGACAAAATAAGGACTCTTTTGTTTTAACTAAAAATCTGTCTTCCTACTACAGGGTGCTAATTCACTAACCTTTTCTTTCCATAGCCAAAGTGAGAAAAGACACAAATGCCTCTGAAATTCACCCATTTTAAAACCTCATGATCACATCATCTTCATCATTAAACATCTGACCATAAACAAATGTGGACCATCCTGTGTTCTTACCACTTTTTTCTTCTATATATTAAAATAGTGTTGTGATTTGTCCTGTACTTTCAAATGTCACTCCATAAATTATTGCTACATAATATTTATACTGTAAAGATCTAATATTAAAATAGGATTAATTAGTAAGGCAGCTTTAAACTACTGCCTCGTTTGTATGTTCAATCATGATGGCTTTAAAGAGCTATCAATCTACAAAAGTGGCTTTTGTATGTTCTTTTTATTTCGATTGAGTAAATTCCATTCAGAATCTCTTCTATTCAACAAATATACCTGTGGACCAGTGACTCACAGACTAGAATTTAGAATTTAGAGTTTTGAAAACTCCCAGAACCCACATAGAACACCCAACCAATGAAATCAGATATCTCTCTAGATGAAACCCAAGAATCAGAATTTTTAAAGCTCCCCAGGTGATTTAAATGTGCAGCTAAGATTGAGGATTATTCTTGTAGACTCAAAATGTGAGAGATGGAGAATCTTTGCTTTTCTTTCTCTCATGTATAGATTTAAGGTTAAGGTTTATCACCAGACCATAGGAGACCTGGTTAACCTAGAAATTTCTAGGGTAAAGGGCAAAAAGTTGCTGCTGCCTTTCTCCATATGGATGTCTTCACATCAGTGTGGATGGCAATTGTGTATTAAAGAATGAAGATGAAACCAGTAAGATGTTAGAAGTTTGGAAGAAAGGATCTCCTTTTGATAAGGTATGTTTCCTATGACAAGACAGACCTTTATCGTTAATAAAAATTTCCTCAGATTCTGCCAGTCGAATGATTGCCTTAATTTAGATTTTTCCCAGATTCTAGGACTCATTGCTATGGATGCTGGTAGGTCTAAAGTTGTCATTAATGGGTCCCCTTGGTATAACAGCATGAATATCACCTAGCAGAATTCCTAGCCTGTAATTGGTCCTCAATAAAAGCCAGTTCCCCTTTTCTCCTTCCATTAATATTTATAACTACTTAAAAATAAACTTTAGCACAGTACCTGGTTTATCTTTCTAAGAGCAGCTTCTGCCTCTGGTCGGGTAATGTAAGAAACATACCACTCTTCATTTAATGAATTCTGAAAATGTAAATTTTTTAAAACTGAATAAATTTTGCAGTTACATATGTAAGTGAAAAGAAAAGCCTCCAAGTAATCATTTTCATAAATCACCAACTCAATTCCATGAGCATTGAAACATTTGTTTTCTTAATTTGAATATGGAATCACTTATGTGGGGCTAAATAGAAGATACTTTGCATGAACCGCTCTTTATCATGACTTTGTTTGCAAAGGTAGTTGAGAATAAGCATTCTGTATATAATGGAAGCTTTAATCAGGAAAGATAGACGTAATAATTTCCTCAGTTTAGTATAATATACTTAATGAAAAATCTGGGTTAATGAGCAGTTAAGTGACTTATTCAAGGTCATAAGCTAGAAAACAAATGAAAAATAGGTTGTTGTTTTTTTTCTCGTTGTTAAATGCAAAGCACACATGTGCTATTAGAAGAGTCTGAAAAACACTAAGAAAAAAGAACATATTTTTCACCTGGATCCCTTCCCTTTAATTCACTTTAAAAAATTAAGGGTAATTTAAAATAATAATAAAATACAAAGGAGTATCAAATGGGAGGTTCTGGTTATTTGCTAGGAAAAAAAGAAAATAAAAACATATGCTTAATTACCTCTTCTTCGCCAGGAGCCAGTGATCGAGGTTTGTTTGGAACTGGCAAGGAGAAGTTTCTTCCTTCGACTCTAGGAGGTGGTCTGTGGTTAAGGCCTTCAAAAGTATAGCATTTTGAAAGTTAACTTGTTATAAGCTATTTTTCATTTCTCTTATCACACATTTCCCCCCTTAAATGTCCTTACAGTTGTTCCCAGCAATTAACATTTCTAGAAGCCATAGCTTCAAAATTAATGTTCACATGCTCAATACTACAAGGGTTGTTGACTGTTCAGGCATCATTCTGTAGCCATGTCTGTGAAAGTTTGAGGACAATTCCACAAATTTGAGTGATTTCTTAAATGTGTATGGCACATAATATAAAATAACTAGTCCATTAATGAAAAAGTCGCAGTCGTTTAAATGTGATTCTCAAAAAGAATATTCAAGAGACCGATTTTTCATAGGCTCCAGCACAACCAAAATGGATTCCCAACCACTGATATGGTGACAATGCAGTAATAAAGAGAATTAGGTCCTCATTTGTTTACATAAGAAGAATTGTAAATTATCCAAGACAAGGTGAAATTACCTTGAGGATATTGTTAGCTTCTAGAACTAGGGTTTGTGACCTACTATCCCTGATTGAATTTTCTAAAGGGGTAGAAGTGTTCAACTCTCACAGAAGACCCTCCCAACAACCTAATCCATCAGGAAGTCTGTGAGTTAGCTATAAATTACCCAGCGTTTGTGCCTCACCTTCCCTAACGTCTTATTGTCTTGTTTACAGTTCCCTGAAATTTTCTGAGTCTGAAAATATGTTTCCCAATCTCAGCAAAGGATTGATTGTGTTGATTTGTAATCGCCAAGGCTGTTTTCTATATGCCAGAATGGCTGTTAAGAACTGAAAAATTCTGTGAGCTGAACGGTCTCTGAATTATTCATGTGTCATTCACTCATTGTTCAACACATTTATTCGGCACTACTCTGCCCAGGCCTTAAGTGAGGCACCCCTGTACCCTACCTTTAATCCTCACAGCAACACCGCAAGATGTGTATTATTTTCTTTGGAGAATGAGGGAACAGAGGCTCCTAGAGCCTGAACAAATCATGTGCTCTTAGTGGCTGGGTCAGGACTTGAACCTGTGATTCCCAAACATTATTCTGCATAAGTAAGAATCCCTGGGGGAGGGGGGTTTGAATCACCCAATCTGCATTTAACAAGCACTCCAGGTGGTTTCCATAGCTGGGTTGTTCCTCCCTCAACAATATGCCCCAAGGGGCCAACTGCCGCCCCAGGCCACATAGCCAGAGTTACCTGGGAAGGACTGAGGTCTCCTGGGCCAAGCTAGCAGGGTTCTTCACCATGGTGTTCCCTGGTGATAAGCAGAACAGACTACCCTGACCTGCTCAGATGCCTTCTTAAGGCTCCTAAGGCCTAAACAGATTTTCCCTATCCCTACCTTTGCAGTCCAACATGGCAGGTACTTTATACTGTTTATTGAATGAAAGAAACCTAACTACATAGTTAGGTTAGTCAACAGCGTCACACGAGAATTTGCTAGAAATGCAGACTCTCACATCCTACCCCAGACCCACTGAATTAGAATTTTAACACATTCTGTATTTATAATAAAGTTTGAGAACACTCTCAGCAAATACTTGTCATGGACACCCAGAAAAGGAATTAAAAATGCAGGTCCTCATCCAGACTTACTGAATCAGAATCTTGGAGGGTTGGGTTCTCCTAATTTGTATTTTAAACATGTTCCTCAACTCACAACTCAAGAATAGGTTCATTATAGAAACCTAACATTACAGAGAACGCCAGGCACTATCCTGAGCTCCAAATACAAAGAGCAGGGAGGAAGAGCTCTCTGTGCGCAGATTAAGGCCAAGGCCACCTTTCTGAGGCCGTGTGTGTGTGTGTGTGTGTGTGTGTGTGTGTTTTATGTAGTAGCATCGTAGCATTCCAACAGCCCTACCACATGGCAAAAACTGCATTAAATAACTGAATGAGAAAACATATCTTTTGGCTTTTAGGAAATAACCAGACCTTTGCCAAAAGGCTTTGGGATGGTTAGGAATCCAGTCATCGAGGCATATTGCCTGGAGTGGTCATTAGAGCCCAGAGTACAAACCTTGAGAGAAGTATGGTGGCAGGGAGGCACTCTGCGGGAAACCACTATTACTGCGGAGACAGAAAAAGAACAGATTTACGCTGGGTTGGGCTGAAGAGGCCGATGGGGAAGCTGGGCTAGGGAAACCCACTGAAAATACTGTTTCGTTTGTGACTACTACCACCCCTCCCTGAAGCCTTGGCGCTGAGCAAAGAGGAGGGGCTGACAGGGCCCATCCCACTCCTGCCCAAGGTCAGTGGGATGCTAGTCAGTAGGATGCTAGTCAGCCCCAATGCTAATAGACTCTGATAGCCGAAACAATAAAAATCTATAAAAGGCATTGGAAGATTATTTTTAAGAGCTGGCTGCAATTTAAGGCCTTTTTGTTTGGGGAATAGCCGACGTTCTCTGGGGAGAGGACATTTCTTTCGGTTAAGAGCACATGTGAAGCGGCATGTCGTTTGGGAACAGGGAATCTTGGGGCCTGATGGTCCACAGAGGGGGAGGTGGCTGGATGAAAAACCCAGAGAGGGCCAGGTGGCCCGGACAGACAAAAACAGTATCTTCAGGGATGCGGGTGGGAGGAGGCGTTGCTTGCTCCGCGCTGAGCAGCCATTCCCCCACCCACTAGCCCAACTGATGTGGGAAACAGAGGCAGAAGAAAAATTATTAAATTTCCTTACCCACTGACAAGCCCTTGAAACAGGCAGAATGACATTCCTCTAGGAAATTACCCCCACTGCAAGGCTTTATTAAGGGCAAAGGGCAATCCTAGCCTGACCGACCCCTACCCCCAACCAGGATGCTATAAGTCTACTTTAACAATTCCTTTGGAAACTTCATCTCTAAACCCTCCAAGATATGTGTTGATAATCACTCCCAAGCATATGGCCCACTGATACACATCTAAAGGGTCTCACACAAAGGTTTTATTATCGATAATAAATAACGTTTTTCCCAACAATAGCTGGAAACCTTGCTTCCAAAATTCCTTAGAGACTTACGCCATCCCTAACCCCCTCCCAACTTACAAGTATATAATGGACCGTTCCTCACATCCTCCCCCCACAGCAGCTCTTTCTGCCCCTGGGTCCTGTCCCCATGCTTTAATAAACCATCATTCTGCACCAAAGATGTCTCAAGAATTCTTTCTTGGTCATCAGCTCCAGACCGCACCCCACCGAACCTCACTTACATTCTAAAACTTTGTCACAACCCTGTCAGTCTGCTCTGCTCCGCAATGGCACTGAGTGGTCTTCAGCACCGAGGAAGGACAGGGTTGGAGCCCAGGGAGGGATGCAGTAGAATAAGAAAATGGCAGAAGAAAAACAGTGAGAAGAGTGAGAAGAAACAGCAGAAAATCAAAGCAAGAGGCACACAGGGACAATGAAAAACTTTGAGACTCCTAGATATCCGGCTGGAGTAGCAAGGTCGTGCTAGTGGTTTTCTCCCATACCCAAGGTTGGGTATCTCCCTTTGCATAGTAGAGAATGAACATAAAGGCCTGGGGGCTCTGAGGACATGAGGGGCAGCTCCAGGGCTTATTTAGGAAGAAATGGCCTGTGTGTTTCTCCTGTTCTGCCTCTGCCTCCAGACAGCCTCTCTGTGGGCGCTGAGAAACGCTGTTGCTGTTGAGAAAGCGGGCTTACTAGGGACGGAACCTATGCAGTGTATTTGCAGCATCTGCTAGGTCCTCCCATCCTCGATCTGGATGAACTCCAAGTACTTAAATTAATTGGGTTTCTTGAGTGTAATTCACAAAGTGAAGGCATTCTCCATTACTGCTCCAGGATCCATTCTGTCTGGGGTACCATGGAGTAGTCAATTCTGTACCCTTCCAATCCCAAGCACAGGGACTCGAAGAGCAGCAGCAGATTAACACGTGTGGTTGTTTATGCCCAGCCTGATTTTGTTTCTGAAGACCCAAAATGTTCTGACCTGGCTACCACTGGCTCATTTCTTTCTTCCCCAAGCCACCCAACATGGGTTCTTATCAATGGACCTGGGTGTGATGTTAAGTTAGCACTGAAAGATAACGTTACCACAGACCTTTCAGAGAAAGCTCCAGGCATGTGAGGTGACGGGAGGGCGTGCTTGGGTGACGGCTTGGTGGATCTGGAAGGGAAAGTATTGGAGCTCATAGAAGGCATTGTGGGCTGAGGTAAAGGTCTTTGATGCACTGTGGGGGGAAAGGAAAAATAAAACAGATTGTCAGGATCCAAGTGTCACAGGAACCTTCCAGAACTGCTCCCCCATAAGTTAAAAACAGCTGGTCAAAAGATCAAATGTAATTATGAAGTGGTAGGCTGGAACCCCACCCCCAGGGTTTTTCTAGATGGTTTGCCACCTTAGCGTGGCCATTCCATATCATTCTCTATAATATACATTTATCTTATCTTTTTATTTTTGAAATGCTTTCTTGGCAGAAAATTGTCAGTTGGAAACCATATGAATTTCAGAAATGATTCACAAGTTTTGTTTTATGTAAGCCAAATTTTATGCTGTCTCATTTATCTACAGTTAGTGATCCTTTCCTGTATTAGAAGGCATAAATACTAGAAATTTTTCTATCAAACCACGTATGCAATTTTTAATTTTGCTGTACTGTTATTTGCACCATTAGTTATGAACATAACAGTTCTCTTTGGTAACCCAGATAAATAATGCAGTATATGAACTGATATATTTCTACTTAATACTGATTTAACAACTATAATTGATTCTTTTTTTTTTAAGATTTTATTTATTTATTTGAGATGGAGAGCAAGATCAGGGGCAGAGGGAGAGGGAGAAGCTCTGTGCCTGATCCCAGGACTCCACGATCATGACCTGAGCAGAAGGCAGATGCTCAACAAACTAAGCCACCCAGGCACCCCAGGGGTTTCCGTACTAAATAATTCTATGTGAAAGCCCGAGCAGAAAAATGAAGGAATGAGTTATAAGTTGTAAGAAAGCTTTTTCTGAACATACCATCATCTTCATCCTGGTAAGGGAAAGAAAAGAAAAGAAAAAAAGTTATTAGCCTATCATCAAAACATAATTCCTAAAAGAATTGCATTTCTTAATCATAGAAATGTCTCTCTTTAACAGTTGTGTGTCTCCATAATAAATACAAATGTGGAGAACAGTAGAGCTTGTTAAGAGGTTCACAATTTCTTAATACAAACAATCATTTAAGGACACTCCAATCTGAGACTCTCAGAAAAGATTCTGAGGTGCCCAAAAGGACCAAAAGACACAATAACAGTGGCAGTATCTACTATGTGCCCCAAAGATTTATACACAATGTCTTATCCCATTCTCCTAGCAACCCTTTAAAAATTTAACATCCTCGTTTTACAAACGGAAACGTGGTGCTCAGGAAGGAGTTCTAACTTGCCAAGGGTTACAGAAATGGATTAGGCCCCTAATTTGTCTGGCCCAAGGCTCAGCTCCTTTCTGCCATGCCCCTTAAAAGCAACTCCACCTTCCTTATGGACCACGTGGTTTACGAGGTGTCTACACTGCTTAGCATTTATCTCCAGCAACCTGTGAAATAGGCAAGGGAGGAGCTATTTGCTGTACTCCTTAGGTGAGAAATGATGTTCCAAGAGGAAAATGATTTTGCCACTGACCAGCAGGCCAAAACTGCCAACTTGGACATGTTTTGATAGGCCAACACACTAGCAAAGAAAGATCACCTTATTCAAAATATTGTTGCAAGGACTGTGTTGGTTATTACAAGTGCCTGGTATATGGGGAGTGCTCAGTGAAAGTCAGTTGTCATTAGTCCTACCATTGAGATAAGAAGAGTCATAGCCAGAATCATTCATCCCAGTTGGCCAATTGGGAGTCCCAGCAAAGTGCTGCGTAGATAAATGCACATGGGCTCACTGAAGCCCACAGTGAAATCCCTCTTCAACCGCATAGCAACCATGTTATGTTTCTTTCTACAGCTCTCGGATTCTCATGACATGAGCTTCAATCCTTCCATAAACTAGGAACCTCAAGAGTATAATGTTTCCCTCACTTTCCACCTTGTCTCCTCTTTGTCCCTGTGACTCTGCAGCCAAAATGCTATCCCTGCTGTCCCCATAGGGTGAACAGGAATTGTCACCCACCTACCTTTGCTGTGTACATTCCTGAGGCAGGAATGCGCCCGGGATTTTTTTTTTAGGATTACTCTATTCTGTGCCCTCCCCATCATTCAATGACTTCATAAACCTCACCTCTAAGAAGTCAACCCCGACCCCTCAAGCCCCATCAATTACTTTCTTGCCTCCACCTCTAGAGCTCATTTCATGATCATTTGCTGTTTACAATGTTGGGTGTGGGTCTGCCTGTCTTTCATATCCTAGCACTGTATTTGAACCATCACAGCATCTACCACAGAGCTACAAGACAGCAGGCACTTGTGGGCTAAGACCTTATACAGTGGTAGGGGTGTGATCACCTTCAGAGGGCTTATAGTGTAAAGGAAACCAGACCTGAATTCCTATCTGGCTAATGACTAGCTTTGCAACTTGTGATGAGTCTCTTACCCCTTTTGAGCTTTGATTTCCTCTTAGTAAAAGAAAAACAATGACTCTTCATAGGGTCATTAAATGCAAAACGTGTAAAGCTGGGGTGACCAACTACCGCAGTCCCAGTTTGCCTGAAACTGATGGGGATTCTGGGACATAAGATTTTCATTGCTAAAACTGACCTAAAACTTTCATTGCTGCTCCCCAGGCAAACAGCTCATCATCCAAAAGCCACTAGCTCACCGACATGCACACAGTAGGCATTCAATAACTGCTATTCCCCCTCTTATTCAGGTCATGAAGTTATTAAAAGGGAAAACAGAGGCCTTGTAAATTTTGTTTCCAGGCCTAGACACTTGGGCATCCCTCCCTCCTTTTATCCTTCCCTCCAGCTATGGTTACTTTACCCTGTGAATTACCAACTGGCGATGGGGCTGGGACTCATCCAGCCACCCTGGGAGCTCTCAGAGGGACCAGAGCTAAGCAATGCCTCACTGTGGACAGGAGGAAAGATGGAGGCCCCAACAGGTTCCAGTATTTAGAAGCCTACTCTGTGTCTTCCTTGGTCTGTACACTGGTCTTCAGTGAAGTCTGAGAAAGGCATGGCCCCAAGCTCCGCAGAGCCTGCACTAAATTTCCCTGTGCCAAGCTTTTACCAGATGGCATTTTGTACTTACGTTCTCTCTTCTGTCTTGTCCCCATCCATGCCTGAAATGAATTAGGGCAAAGAAAAAGACTTGAACATGAAGAGTTCGAACGAGCCAGCCTCCGAATGCAGATAGTTTCACTTACTCTAATAATGAGAAATCAAACCCACTGAGCTGTGTCAAAATGGGGGAGGAAAAAAAAAACAAAAAACAAAAAACATCCCAGCAGAAAAGCCAGGGAGCAGGAATGGAGGGAGGGTTTGGTGACTCAGTGTTCTGTCACCATTGAGAGCTGAGCTAGGCAAGCCCTTATTCTTTTAGCTACTGCAGCAAATAATTACATATATATAAAAAAGGTTTAGTCAGCAAACTAAGTCTTTAGTAGCTATTAAATTTCACTGAGTAGATGTTTCTCCAAGCAAATGAAAACATTTTAGGTAATATTCTCCTTTGCTGATGTCTTAAAACAGCCATCTTGGGGCTCACCCTTCGGGTGAAGGGAAAGAAGCTGGAAAATGCCACTGCTCTGGGACTTTTCCCAGCTGCACAATCTAGTCAGACAGATTTGGTGACAGCTGCCTTTGAGCTCTGGCAGGCAGCTGTGTGTCTGGGCCCATGTCAGGTTCTCCTTGGACAGGGGGACATCTGTTAGATGCTTCACCTGCCATCCTCCTATCATGTGTTTATTTAAGATAGAGATATTTTGTTCATTATGTATTTTTTACATTCATTTTGGTTATTAAGAAGATTCCATTAAAAAAATCCATTCAAATATTAACTTGATTACTGAGGGTTTTTTTCCGGTGCCTTCTAGCCATGGCCCTCGTTTAATCCAGAAGCCAGAGCTATGAAGCCTGATTACACTGACGAGAAAAAAACAGGAGCCTTGGTTATGCTCTTAGTGAGTAAGGAGTACAGTGGAGCCTGACCCCCAATACATGTATGTTTTTGGTACACGGAACCCAAAAGACTTCACAGTAAATATAAAAAATTAGAGCAGTCTTCAGTATTCTCCCATTATAAAATGTGACTGAACATTGAGGAAGATGCTTACAGTGACCTAAAAACCTCTCCCAATTATGTCCTCTCTGCTACATGTCTTGAAAAATGACATGCCAGTTACTGTTCCTATGTACTGAGATGAAAGGAAAAACACGAGCATGGGTTCGATGGGCTGAGGAGACGTTCTCCACAGACAGCAGCCATTCCCATCCTCCTGAGGAAGCATCACTCCACTCCTTCCTTTGCTAGATCACTATCCCCTTCAAAAGGACCCAGGACTTGACATCCAACCTGAGAAACCAGAATTCCTCAACCCCCAGGGGGGAAACCACCCACAATTTTCGGTTCCTTGTAGGCTGCTGCTGGGCAGATTGTTGGCGTGACCGCTCTAAATGAGGAACTCAGGCAACAGAAGACAGTTACCTGGGCACAGGTGGCTTCTTCCCTGGCAGGGGGCTACCCCTGTCATGCCTTTCGGTGGCTGGCGGTAAAGGAGGCTTCTGCATTTTGGGTAAATGCTCCCCGAGAGGCCTGCAGAGTTGAGAGAAAGGAGGGGTGAGAAACGTTACTGTGTCTCTGGGGCATGTACCATGTTCCCTCACACAAAGGCAACAGGGCACCTTACCTTCCGGCGGGGGCTGAGGGCTGTAAGACAGGAGGGAAGAGATGTGAGTGTCCTCAACACTTTTCAAAGAATAAAGACAAGACCCACAATAAAACAAAAATAAAAACAACCAAAACAAACCAGGGAAGCACTTACCTTGTCAGGAAATGGCGGCTTCTTTCCTGTAAAGGACAAACATCAGGCAGGCCTTGAATACTTGATTGGATAAGCAGGAGGTATTAAAGCCTAGTTTGACGAGCCCTTAAGTCCCAGGCCTGAGGGGGCTGAGGGTGTGAGCACTGGAGAATCATAGACTTCAGACCTGGGAGAGGCCCGCATAGAGCCCCTAATTTTACAGGTTCAGAGAAATTAAGTGACTAGCCCAAGGCCACACAGAATTGTGTACATACAATGTTCTGGATTCTGGGCTTCTTTTCAACCTTTGATTTCATGCAACTGATGATAAGAAGGATGAATGTCTCCTTGGGATTTTGTGCCTCTTTCATCGACTAAGAAGTCCTTTGTATAACCTAAGTTTCTTCCTCTATCTGAAATAAACCCATTTGCCCCGGAGGGGTTAATTTTACCCCAATCCCGTGGTACATTGGACATTACATAAAGTATTACACTTACTTTCTGGAAAAACTTTTAATTTGGGAAGAGCATTTTGGGAGATCCTCCTCCCAAAGACAAGCCATTTTGTCTTAATTTTGGTTGGGTTTGGTTTCTTGCATGCTTTTACTTTTTTCTTGGAACAGACGACATGCAGGCTCCCTAAAGAAATGCTAGGTGTACCTGAGAACTCTGCATTGCCAAATTGGTCAAAGCCATTTTTTAAAAAGATATTTATTTATTTGACAGAGAGAGAGAGAGATCACAAGTAGGCAGAGAGGCAATCAGAGAGAGAGGGGAAGCAGGCTTCCCGCCGAGCAGAGAGCCCGATGCGGGGCTCCATCCCAGGACCCCAAGATCACGACCTGAGCCGAAGGCAGAGGCCCAACCCCCTGAGCCACCCAGGCGCCCCAAAGCAATTTATTTTTTATTCTGTCCAAAGTCCCTTCGCATAGATATGCCCTGTTTCCAGTACAATAAAAAGTACCACTTAACTGCATTTAACCAGCTCTTCGAGCAAGTCATTTAAGGTCTTTGAGTCTCAATTTGCTTACCTGTAAAATGAGGATTAGAGCCTAAAAAGGCATAGGTTTGCTGTAAGGATTTGGTGACAATTTATATGCAGGGTCAGGCACACGATCCACGGGTGCTGACAACTGCTAGATACTTCCTCTTTCCCTCCCTCTCTCCCATACTTCTGTGCGGTTAATACCCCAAGGTGAATGATGGGATTTTCACAGTAGGATGTACAGCCCAGGCTCCTGGCAGGTCCTAAGAATCCGTCCTACTGTGAAGAGCTCACTGCCCAGTGGGAGACAGTTTTGTTGGTCTAAGAAATGTTTATTATTCATAACACTCTGGCTTAGGATGGAAACCCTACTTTATTGGGTTACACAGAAAATTTAGATTTATATTCTTAGGCTTAAGTCGATTTTCTTTCTTCTTTTTTTTTTAATCTTCTGATGTATGCATATTCTCTTGGCACGGTCTCTGTTAGGAGCCCTGTTAAGAGCCACTCTCAAAACATCATGGACAAGGAAGCAATCAAGAGTATGTATTGTCAAGAAAGGGTCTCTTTAAAAACAGTTCTTTGGGGAGCCTTGGTGTCTCAGGTCATGATCCCGGGGTCCTGGGATGGAGCCCCGCATCGCATCATTGGGCTCCCTCCTCTGTGGGGAGTCTGCTTCTCCCTCTGCCCCTCCCCCTGCTCTTTCTCCCTCTCTCACTCTCTCTCTCTCTCTCTCTGTCTCAGTAAATAAATAAAATCTTTAAAAAATTAAAAAAACAAACAAATCATTTTTTATAAAAAAAAGAATCTTTTAAGAGGAAACTTGTTCAAGAAGTGACTCTGAAGGATTTGATGTCTGCTTCTGATAGTAAGCGGGTCTGGGATCTGAACTCGAATCTCCCTGTCTCCATTGTCACATAATTTGAACAGCCTTCTGCAGCAGACCATTCTGAATTCAAAAACAGCTGACAGAGCTTTGCCTGAGTCATCAGAGCTGTGGTCCAGTTGGGGAAACCACAGCAAGCAAAAGAACTGAGGTTCATTTGCACACAGAGAGGAACCTGAGGCCACCCGAGACTACTGCCTTGCTCAGAGTGCCGGTCAGGAAGGCTAGGTGTGGCCGAGATTCGGGGCCCCTTCTCCTACAAGGCTCCTAGCCCCCTCCCCAGAACTTCCTACCCCAGAGCAAGGAAGATCCAGGGTCTCCGACTATAACACGATGTCACTGGAAAAAGAACACCCACTTTGAAGTCAGAAAGACCTGGGTTCAAATCCAACAGTGAGTTATGCAAATGTGGGAGAGTTCTTCAACTTCTGTCAACTTCAGCTTCATGGTCTGCAAAACGGGAGGAATAATTCACTCCCTTCATTGGATCGTTGTGAGGATAATGTAGGTAAATTATTTTTGGTAGGTAAAGTACTCAATTGAGTACTTTTTATTATTTATTTTATTTTTTTTTTTTATTTTATTTTTTATTTTTATTTTATTTTTATTTATTTTATTTTTATTGAGGTAAGGTGCTCAATAAACGGTTGCTAAGTTTTAGAATTGAATTGGAAATAGCTCTATAGACAGGTGGCCACACTCTAAGAACACTCTGGGCTGATTCTGGGGGGAAGAGACTATAGGATACCCACAGTTTGATCAACTGCTCATGACAACAATAAACAACCCTGACATTTGAATAGCACCTTGGAGTTTTATCAGGCATCTTCTCCCTACAGAACTGCTGCCTTACAAATAAGGAAACGACTCTGAACACATGCGGTCCCTGCGGTCAGTAAGCCGGTCAGTAGCAGCCACGACGGCTGACAACAGCTCTCCCAGACCTCTGGTCTCCGCCCAGCCTCCCGGAGGACAATGAGATGTGGGTACACCCGGCCCCCATGAAGAGGCAGCCCCAGCACAGGGCTGACAGCTGGAGTTCTGCAGTCCATCTGATCTCAGGTTGAGTCTCTACCCCCATCACTGGGTAGCTGAGTCATCTGGGAAAGTTATCTCTTTGGGCCTCAGTTGCCTCGTCTCTGAAATGAGGATGATGCCAATAGTCCTACATTGTGGTGGTACATGTGACATTCATGCGGTAAGCACTCTATAAATGTTGGCCGCTGTCACTATGCATCAAATAGATACCAACCGAGTGTGAAGGGCTCCCTGTCAAATGGGGCTAATGAACGATCCAGGGGAGGTTTTGTGCTTCTGTCTATGGAAGGAGCAGGAACTGGAAGGGAAAAAGACGGAAGTCAATTTCAAGAATAAAGCATTGGCTGGGGCTGAGGGGACAGGTGTGCTGGAGGGCAAGGGAGGGCAGTCCCCATACTTACGTTTTGCTGTCTTATGGTTTCTACTTCTGCTAGGCTCTTCGTGGTGTGGTTGGGGTGGGGGGAGTGGCTGTTCAAAAAAGATCCACGTTAGGCAGCATCTCATTAGGATACATCCACAAGTCCTATGGCTTTAATGCCCCCAATCTGTCTGACTCTGTTCACTTTCCTGTCATTTCTCTCCTGGACAATAACCTCTTACCTGAGTTCCCCCATCCCACACCCTTCCATCCAGGGTATTATCTGCATGGCAGGGAAATGAGCATGTCAGTCCCCTGCCAAGCCCTCGAGTGGCCTCTACCACATAGGAACACAGTCAAAACTCGTCATGTGTCCACCGTTCCAACTTCTTAGACTCCTCTCTCCAGTGCCTACTGGGCTCCCACTCCAAATGTTTTCTTACAGTTCCTGCAAGATCTCAAGCTCATGCCCTACTTCTCATCTCAGTGATTGTGTTTCCCTCTGCCTAGAATGTTCCTTCCCCAGCTCCTGTCACAACTGGCCCATTCTGTTCAGCTCAATGTCACCTTCCCACCCATTATCGTGTTACTGGGTTTTCTGTCTCCCTAACCACACATAACTGCTCAAATTGTCTTTTGCATACATCTACTTACTTGTTTAGTATCTGTCTCCCCCTGACCAAAATTGAAGTGTTATAAAAGCAGGGATCTTATTTGTCTTGTCCGTGCTCTAGTCCCAGCAGCTAGAACACTGCTTGGCACACAGTAGTGGCTAATAGCAATCTGTTGACGGAATGAGTGAATTCTGCATCCCAGTAATGGAGGTGGAGGCCTTCAGTTTTCAAAGCAAAATGCTTTGTAGATCAATTCGGCTCCCTGAGCCCCTTTGCAAGAAAACTGCACAAGCAGGAAAAAGCCATATATGCTTAGATGAAAGGTCCTAACTGTGGTGTGGTCTGCATTTTGAGATTTGGGGGAAAGCAACGTTCCTTCCAGCCCTGACATTTTGGCAATTGCCACCGCTGTTAAAGTGCTAGGATCCCTTACGAAGAAAACACATTTCCAGCTATTAACATATTAGCCTGAATTTCTCGGGGTCTCTCTGGGCACTTAACTGGACTCACAGGACCTGAAGCTGTAAGCTTGAAGAAAGAGGAGAGGCAGTTTGCTGCCTGTCTCTCTCCCGCTGGGTTCCCCGCATTGTAAGCCTCCGGGGCGCAAGCCACCGCTCGCGGGATTTCCGCTTCTGGCCCGCAGGTGGCGCACGTCTTACAGGCTAGAGAAGGTGCTAGGGACCCACGCGACAGGGATGGGGGCGACTTACTGACCTTGGTCCCTTGAGTTTATTTCACAGTTTTTATTAATTTCAAAGCTGGGAAATAATAGCAATACTTCATTATTGAAGTAGTTTACATTGCTTTGGGTAAAAAGAAAATGCCGGTGATAGGCCCTACGACCTAAGTAAAAATCACTAGCATGTCACCCCCAAACCCCACCCCCTACCACTGCAAGTGCCTGGGCTTGCATGTTTCCAGCCTATATACAATCTTTTCTTACTAGTCAGCATTAGATAAATATATGTAGAGTCTTCTCTCTGGCAAAGGAGGGATCAAAGTGGACATAGCACCAAGGAAGAAAGCAAGGAGGCCTACCGGGTGACTCCGGCCTGCGGGCGGAGGAGGGAGCCCAGCCATTGGTCTCTGCGGGGGCACGGGCGGCTGCTGCGAGGCTTTGCTGGAGGGGGGTCGGTCTGCGGAAGGGCAAGAGCAGCAGGGTAGTGAAATGAAAGCAGAAATCCCACACCAAAGCAGGGTGTGTTGTCCAGGACGGGCAGACCCCTACCGGGTTCTAAGCATCAGTGCGCTGGGGGAGGGGGCATCCCATCCCACAAACCCTCACCAGAGCCAAGGCCAGACTGGGTCTCACAGACTCTCTCTCTCTCTCTCTCTCTCTCACACACACACACACACACACACACACACACACACGGGCCCGGGTTAACTAGGCCTTCATGGCTCAGGTCATGGGTCCCCTTCTTTCCCCTCACAAATGCTCTGGGCTGACCTCTCCTTCCCACTTCCTCTTTCTGTTGTCTCTTCCCTTAAGCGGGAGGGCTGGTAACCAACTCCTGCTGCCGAATCACAGATTTTTTTCAATTTTTTTTTTTTTTTGGTAAGACTTTATTTTTAAGTAATCTGTACCCCTACCCTGGGGCTCAAATTTATAACCCCGGGATCAAGAATCACAGGCTCTGCTGACTGAGCCAGCCAGGAGGCTCGGATTCACAGATCTTAACTGGTTTCTTGGACTTGCTTTGGACAGGGACTCACAGTGTTCTGATCCCACTGAAGGATTCCCCAGGCCAAGTTGATAAGCTAGCAATGTCCCATCCCTGTGACGGGGAGAAAGGCAGGCCAGGACTGTCACTGAAGACGTCTTTACATTCTGTGCCCCAGATGCCTCTGTTGCCTCACCCTAGTCCCAGCCTTGAAGAGGGATTGCTCTTCCACAGCAAGTGGGGCTCAGAACTTGGGCAAGCCCGGTCTAATCTGATGCTACTCCACCCACACAGGCCAGTTCTCAGCTTGCCTGACATGCTATGCTCGTTCGAGCCTCAGAGCCTTTGCATGGCCATTCGTACTGTGGAAAATAGCCACCCTCACTTCCCATATCTCCACCCCCACTCCATAGCCAACTCCCAGCCATCTGTGAAGTTGAAACTTAAATCTCATGTCTTAAGGGAAGCAAGGCCAGATCAGGCGTATGTCTCAGCTTTATCACCCGCACTTGTCTTCTATAGATCATGGTTTAAATCATTTGTGTTGATTGCATCTGATGTTACCCCACCCACTAGACTGTGAAATCTTTGCGGTGAGGACTGTCTCTATTCTGTGTCTCCATAACTGGCACATACGAGGCACTCAATGACTTAACTATCCATGTCTTCTCTGGGCATCCAGAGAATGTGTATGAAACAGGCTTGATTCTTCTTCCCTGTGTCACAGTGTGCTTAAAAACACAGAACGAAATGCTGACACAGTGTTTGTGAAACAGCTTTTACATGGCAAAAGCGTCGTACAGCAGAAGGGAAGAGGGGTATCCATCGGTTCAGAGTCTAGATCATCAACTTTCTGTGACACTCTGCTGGGCAAGTGTGCAGAAGCCCCCTTTCTGCCATCACCAGTCCTAGCCTGTAAGACCCACGAGGCAAGGCCCATGTCTTCCTTCCTAATAATTTCACATTTCGCCATTTAGGAAGCTGCCTGGCTCGCAAGAGGAGGCCAGTCATCGTTGCTGAATGGATAAATGAAGAAGGGGAAAACAGCCTGGTAGGAACAGACTGACAATAAAAAGCTTAAATACTGTTTCCATTTTCTTAAGGGATGGTCAAAGCCCCTTCGCACTGTTACATTGACTGTAGCCATAGTCGTTTGTGAGTGGAAATGCCATGGAACTACTACAAGTTGGCCGAAAGACTGGGAGGAATAGGAAGCTACTCTCGAGTCCCTAAGCCCTGCACAAAGTGAGTTCTTGCCGGAAAATACCCGGAAATGGCAGCTCAGCGTCGGTATCAGCGACCACAGGCCGTGATTTGTCAGCAACGGTTCTCATCCTCCCAGCAAACCTCTGTGGGCTATGTTTTATTATCCTATTTTACAGATGAGGAAACTGAGGCCCAGAGAGGGGGAGTCACCTGCCCAAAGCCACAGAGCCAGGAGGCAGCTGAGCCAGTGTCCGCGGACCCCTTTGCACCGCGTGGGCGCGGGCCTCATGCGGGTCTGCTCGGCGGGCGCGGGCAGCCGGGGCCTTACCGATGTAGGTGGAGTTAGAGCTGGGGAAAGGCTTGGCAGGCAGGATAGAGTTCTGCAGGGCCTCCTCGTCGTTGGAGGGCGGCGGCTCGTAATCCGCGTCATCTTCCGCGGGCGCCTCTTCCTCCTCGTTGGGGGACTCGTAGTCGTCGTTGTCATCCTCATTCTGGTCGTCCGTGGGGCTCTCATAGTCATCTTCTTCCTGCCAACACAGTGACGGGGACAGACTGGTTTGTGGAGGCCCCGTGGCACCCAGGTGCCTGCCCTCAGCGATTCTCTCTCTGCCAAGCCTCGTGACCGTCCTGGCGTGGGAGGCAGCAGCAGTCAGAGGGTCACTCCCATTTCACAGATGAGGACACTGAGGTTGGGGAGTGCAAGATCCCAGAGCCCGTGAGTGGTGGACTTGGAACCTCCATCAAGGCCTTTAGGCCAAGAGGCCAGTACATTTTCCTCTACACTTTTTAGGCACAAGAGAGAATAGTGGAAGAGATGAGGAGGGCATGGGAACAGTGGGGTGGGAGAGCCAGCTCTGTGTCAAGGAAACATGTTTCTTATTCCGGGCATCGCCAAGAGGGAGGCTAAACGCCTGAAGCATTTGCGATCCTGCTAGTTAATTGTTCTCTTCTTGGCGTGCCGGTGCTCGAAACCTTCTTCTCATTACAACCCAGTGAGTGTGGAAGGCCATGCTAATGGGGAAACCAGATAACCAAAGCCTGCTCATTAGAAGGCAGATTAAATTGTGTCTGAGAGGGGAGAGTCAAGGCTGTGCGATTCTTTTTGCTGAGAGCGGAGTGTGGAGAAACAGCAGCTTATTATTCACGACGTCTGACACTGAGTTTAAAGCTGCTTTTTTGAGAAGAGACTCTCTTTCTAAATTTTAAACATTGTGTTGTGTTTTGTGTGTGCTCCTTTGTAGGTCTCGGGGAAAGCGAGCCCTGGGGACTGAGCAAATGCCTTTGAGGCTGCTCGTGAAAGTGGACAGTCATAGTAATGGTTTCCCAGGCAGAGTGGCACCATCAGCCGCAGCAGGGGACGAGCGCCTGAGCTCTCTCGTGCCGAAGTTCAGTGGGTAATAGGGGAGCCCAGGGCAGTTCTCTAAAGTCAAGGGCAGTATGGAAAGAAGCTGTGGGAGGTTGTATCTTGACAAGGAAAGGTGTGTACCAGTAGCCTACAATCCTCACAGCTCGGCTAGGTGACTTAAGAAAGACCGCCTAAGTTGTTCAGTTGAAAGATTCCTGTGTTCAGGTTTGATTTGAGGTATATTTTTTAAAATACCGAAGGCAAAGTAAGGTTGAGTGTCTTCCTGAACTCTGAGAAAGACTTCATGGGTGACTGAGTGACTCGGTCAGTTAAGCATCTGCCTTCAGCTCAGGTCATGATCCCAGGGTCCTGGGATTGAGTCCCACATCAGGCTCTCTGCTCAGTGGGGAGCCAGCTTCTCCCTCTCCCTTTGCCTGCTGCTCTGCCTACTCGTGATCTCTCTCTCTCTCTCTTTCTCTGTCAAATAAATAAATGAAATTTTTGAAAAAAGAAGAAGAAGAAGAAGAAGAAGAATGATAATCTTATTAAAAAAAAAAAAAAGACGGTCTTTTCTTCTGTGGTCCTATAACTTGAGAGCAGGGGATGGAACCCCTGAATCAGAGGCCTTGGGAATAGTAGTCTCCACCTCTCTCCCTAGTAGCCCCAGTGACTGCCCTTGACTGACAAAGGAATCCCTAGATTGTCTCAACCTACATACCCAGGCCCCACTGTTCCACCTTCCACCAGCCTTTTACCCTGGAAGCCTTTCTCAATAAGAGACTTTTCCTCTCCACTTCTCAAACAGTGCATTTCCCCAGTGATTTGACTCCTAAATTTGCATGCATGTATTTGCTCTTAGTCATATTCTGCCCTGTGTAAGTGTTATCCATACTATAAAAGGCTCAAAGGGTTGGGGGGCTTGTCTCCATCCCTGCCCACCTAGAGCTCTGTGCAGGGCTGGACATACACCAGAACCCACGAGTGCTAGAGGCAGTGGCTAATGGAAAGCCGTGTCCCTGGAGACCGTGAAGGACATTAGCCTCAGGCTGGGCTCCTGCAAGGAGGGACCACATGGCCCTTTGCAGTGGCAAAGATGCCAAAATAAATCTTGTCAATTCCTTTGTCTTCTTAGAGAAAGTAGAGACTTGGTGAGCATTTTTCGAACGTAATGCTTCCTTTTGTCAGAATCCCAAGAACACAAGGCATGTTTTACCAGCTTCCTAAAGGCACTGAGGCAACTGCTTACCAGAAAGACCACTAGGCTGAGGATCGGGCCACCTGGGCCCCAGGCTGGCATCTAACTAGCTGTGTGTCTCTGTGTCAGTCCCATTCTCCACTGGGCTCAGCTGCTTCATCTGTAAAATGAGCACACTGGGCTCCTAGCCATAATCAAGTTTCTTAGCCAGAGTCCAGCATAATGACCGCAGAAGCAGTCTTCTGGGGAGAGGATACCCAGAGTTCATCAGATTCTCAAAGGGGTCATTGTGACCCCTCCAACATAAAACCCAATTGGACTGGGCTTTCCCCGAGGTCTTTTCAGGGCTAATAGTTGATTCTGAAATCTCTTTGCTTCTGTGTCACCAGTGAGGTCTTAAGTCTATGGAAAAAGCTATTTTAAGCTATTTTAGTGTATCCCATCTAGAGGAGGGAGTTTGGAAAGGTCCTGCTATGGGGGTGATAATAGTGAATAATGATGCGATCTGAAAACTCTAGCCCATGGGCCAAACCCGGCCCACCATCTGTTTTTGTAAATAAAGGTTTATTGGCACACAGCCAAGCACAATTGTTCAGCTGCCATCCATGGCTACATTTGTGCTATAGGAGCAGAGGTGAGCAGATGAACTAGAGGCCGTGTGGATGGCAAAGCTGGAAATATTTACTATCTGGCCTTTACAGAACACTTCTTATGACACCCAGGGGAGGGTAATACTGGCATCTTGCTAGAAGACTAGCTCCATTTGGCATTATGCTAGTTCCTTATTACAAAGGTGCTATGCAAAGCGCTATAAGGGTAGGAGAGCCCATGCCATACTCACAAAGGATGACCAGCCCCCATTGTCCTCTTCATGGCTTTCTGCAGAAGAAGATAACACCATTGTCAGTGTCAAAATGAGTCTCTAGAAGGAAAGTCAAAGTAGCACCCCATCTGCTGTGCCCCCACACCACTGTCCATCCCAGGCCTTCATCCAAGCTTTCTCATACCTGGGGCCTGGTTTAGCATCAGCTCTAGAATTTCCACCTGAGCAGCTCATGTTACCAGAAGGCAGTGGTGATTCCCAACCTTTCACCACAGAACAGTCCCCCAAGAGGGCTTTAAAATACACAGACACAGGGGACCTATCCCTACAATTTCTTTAAAGTTTTAAAGACCCAGATGGAGGGACACTGGCTTTGCTCAGGTGCTCAGTCTAAGCCTGGGTCCTCCCATGTTTCCCCCCAGAGTTCTTCATTTCAGATCTATAGAGGCTCCCAATGAAGCTGGGGCCGTAAACCAGGCACCCTGCATAGTAACACCTCTTTTGCTCTCAGTCTGGAGCCAAACCTCTCTCTGGGAAAGAACTGCTTGACAGGCAAATGAGTAAGGTCACCTGCACAACACCTCAGGAGCCCCAGGAACTGGCAGACAGAAGAGCCAAAGTACCTGTCGCCGCCAAAAGCAATCACTCCCACTCCTGACACCTTTACCTGTCTCTTCAGGAAACCGCTGGACTTGGGGTCTGCAAAGGCAAACAGTGTTGCATTAATGTTGCTACTGGCTGAGGGGCCTCTCCCTCTTTCTTCCATCCTGCCCTGCACGAGGAGACCCCAGTAGGGGGGTATATCTCACCATCGAGGACTGGTGTCCTTGTTGTTCAGCAACCTGGGCCAGGCTGCCCGAAAATTCTGGAAACTATCAAAGTCACATCGGTGGCATAGCTGGGAGCTCATGATTGCCTGACTCTCTAAGGGAAGTCCCCCTGAACCCACAGACCCATGAAGAGGATGCAGGGCAGAGAAAAGGAACTCCCTCTCCCCTCCTTGGCACCAGCTTCAAGACCCTGGGGCTAGAGGAGGGCTGCAGGTCAAAAACTGGGGTGAAACTATCTTGTGCTTCCCTTTGAAGGTTCAACTTGGGTTTGAAAATTCTTTGGGTTTCATTACAGCGTTACTGGAATATTGGCTCCCCAACTCACTTGCGTGTGAAGATGCTCCTTCTCTCTTCATTCTTGTTGATTTCTTGACTTAATTTACTGAGAATCCTACAAGGTAAAAGACAGCCAAGGTGACAAAACCATCATCTCTCCCCCAGTCCAACCTTCTCATTAGCCCTGGCGTTCCCTCATCTGCGTAACCTTGAGCACTGGGCCAACACTGACCAGCCTCCACGGGGTCTCTGCTCCTCACGTCCTCCCACCTTCATCCCCTCACCAGTCCCCACTCCTGCCCAGCAGGCCCTCTGTGCTCGCTCAGCCTCCTCAGTGAAGTTCAAAGACCCTCTGTGACGGGTCAGACCTGTCAGCTCTCCCCCGGCTCCCCTTCTCTGAAATTCTGGAGTCCTACAACCTGGATATGACCACTGGTGTATTTTATTGTCTTACTGCTCCTGGAGCTGAGGTCCCCTGACTCTTGGTTTAACGTCCCTGTGGGGATGTCAGGCTTCCAGGAACCCTGAACAGGAGACTCTAGCCCTCCTTAGTGCCCACTGATGAGACCAAGGGAACCCTCAGACCAAGGGAACACGGACTCAGTACTTCCTAGAGATTTGAAGGCAGCTGGGAGGAGCCTCAAAGGTGATCGAAACCAATATCATTTTATAGATGAGGCCACAGAGACTCACAGGGTGGGCTAGTGATAAAGCCCCCCTCCGCCGAAGCCAGGCTCCCTCATTACCAGGGTAGCCTATTTTCAACACACCGCGGCCTCGTGTCAGTTTCCTCTCTGCTACGAGCTCCCCACGAGCTGAGGCCAGTGAGCCTATGGCCCGTCTGAGAATGAATCAAGACCTACCTTCCTTCAGGGAAGTGACCATCACGAGGTAACAAGTTTGGCCTAAAACAAACTTGCTAAGTTAGCAAATGGAGTCCTGAGCATCCACTAGTCCCTGCTTCCCTCATCACTCCCCTAGGCTCCCAGCCCCCCACTTCTCCCTGGTCCCAGGAAGTGGCTGATGGCTGCTCGGAGCCCTGCTCCCTCACTAGAACGACAGAGTACGTTCTATAGACACACCGGGGACTTACGGGGATGGAGAAAGAAAGAGGGGAAGGTTTAGTCCTCCCTGTGCTGTGGCCGTGGGGATTTCACACGGCCCAGACTGGGCAGTGGCTGTAAAGCAGGAGAGGGGACTTGGCATTGGCCTTCTGATCACAACACTGCTTGGCCGAGCCAGGGTCAGGCCCTGGTGACTGAAGAAGTCCCTCCCACACAGAAAGGCCTTCCCTCCACGGGGTGCCCTGAGGGCCTTCAAGGTGCCCGGAACTCTGCCCAGGGCTCCGAGTGCCTCTGTGAACCACGCAGAGGCCCCCGAGCTCAGGGAGCTTTCATGCGAGTGGAAAGAGACAAACAATGAACATTGCAGGAAGTGAAATTCTAGCTGAGGGTTGTGCCCATATACAGGCGATGGAGGTGGGGGCCGGGCAGGGGGGCTGGAACCTGTGGGTAGGGCAAGGTTGCAATGGAAAAGCAGCGCAATGGGCCTGGGGCCTCAGCTCCCAGATGACATTTCAGCTGTGACCCAGGGGAAGGGGGCGGGGCCGCCCCTCAGAGGCCCTTCCAAAAGAGCTCAGTGGGCTCTGACCAGCTCGCAAAGCTGCTTTGATCCTGGGAAGACCTCCTCCACTCTGCGGCGGCCTTCTCACCAGTATCTTTAGCAGCCAGGCTGGAGGCTTCCGGGGCTCGAACTGGCTAAGGAAGGAAATGTCAAACCGCAGGCCCTACAGAGAAGGAGTAGAGAGGTGACAGAATGCGGAGCAGGGCCCCCCGAGGCCAGCATGTGGCAAAACAGGGGCTGCTGGCACCCTCCTGTTCGGGCAGGCCGCAGAGAAAGCCTGCCAGGCCGTCTGGGAGCGCTGCTGGTGGACGGAGCACGGGGGTGGAAGCAAACCTTCAGAGCCGGCCCCCACTCTCACACCCACAGAGAGAACCAAGTGACAGTGAGTGGCCGGAGGTGACTCATTCCTCCTCCTCCCCACAAACCTCAGGCCTCACTTAACACCAGCCCTGGACAGCAGGTAGACATAACTGTGCTTTGCCTTGTTTTAGGGATAAATGGGCCCCAAGCTGGGGCTGAAGCCTCTGACAGGAAGGCGAGCCATGCAGCAAGGTGGGTCCCATGCAGTCCCAGCCGTAATGTGCTGTGGGACGTGTCTCTGACGGCTCAGTCCCAGGCCCTTCCTGGTGCTGCTGGAAGATGCAGTGTGGGTCCTTGTCCCGAGTCTGGCTGTGACATCCTGCCCCCTAAGCCGGCCTACTGTATGACCTCCAGCAAGGCGTCGGCCCTCCCTAGGCCCCAGTTCCTCACCAGCAAGGTAAGAGCATTGGCCTTGGTGAGGGAATCCCGGACCAGTCTAACCGCTGAATTACACAGACCACCAGGCTCACGGTGGACTTTACCCATCAGAACCTATGGGGCAGTAACACCAACCAGCTTCCTGGTGATTCTTATAGTCTGAAAAGGTGGTGAAATCGATTTTGTTGTTCTTAGTATCCCTGGACTTTTTTTTTTTTTTTTTAATTTTACAGAGGAGAAAGGAGAAAGATAAGGAGGCAAGGAGGAGGAGGAAAACAAAGAGGAGAAGGGGAAGAGGGGGAGGAGATGGGGAAGGGAGGAGGAGATGATAAGGGGTGGGAGAAGATAGGGGAGGAGGAGATGGGGAGGAGGGGGAGGAGATGGGGAAGGAGGTGGGGGAGGAGGAGGGAGAGGTGGGGGAGGAAGTGGGGGAGGAGGAGATGGCCTCCTTTTCAGCGGTTCCCTGTGCTTCATTTACCAAGGGCAAGTGGAGGTTCTCCCTGCATTTCGAAATCAACTTTGCTGGTCACAGAGAAGCAAGAAGGAAAGTATAAAAAGAAAGGCAGGTAAAAAGGAGGGCAGGGAGGGAGGAGGGAGAAGGCCAGGGCAGAAGGAAACAGAAGAGGAGAGGAAGTCCCAGAACCCACAGAGCACAGGAAGAGTAGGTTACCCCAGAAGCTGTATCTCTGCTGCCTGCATTGTTACCGGTGTTCCTGTCATGTTCCCAGGCTTACGGTGTAAACACATGTCTCCCCATAGCTCTCATGGTAAGAGGTTTGGGGGAACTTTCCTTCTCCCCCTCTTCCAGGCACTCCTGCACAGGGGGATACACTGCTCCCTCCCAGGACAATAGGCTCCCAGGCCCAGAAGGGGTAAATTCTGTTTGCTCAGCCCTGTGCCTCTCCACCTGGCTCACTGCCCGCCTGTCCCGTCCCCATCCCAGCCACTCCCCGGGCACCCAGCACACATCCTCACTCTGGCTCTGGCTCTGGCTCTGCATTTCTTCCTTTATTTTATTTTATTTATCTTATTTTTTTATTTTTTACTTTTTTTAGATTTTATTGAAATTCAAGTTAGTCCACATTTACTGCATTACTAGTGTCAGGGGTAGAATTCAGTGTTACATTGGTTGCATGTAACACCCAGTGCTCATTACTTCATGTGCCCTCCTTAATGCCCGTCACCCCGTAACCCCATGCCCCGGCCCCTTCCCCTCCAGCAGCCCTCACTTTGTTCCCTAGAGTTAAGAGTCTCTTATGGCGTCTCTCCCTCTCTTTTCACCTTATTTTATTTTTCCTTCCCTTCCCCTAGATTCAACTCTTTTGTTTCTTAAATTCCACCTGTGAGTGAAAGTACGTGGTCATTGTCCTTCTCTGACTGACTCATTTCACTTAGCGTAATACCCTCCAGTTCCATCCATGTTGCTGCGAATGGATTTCATCCTTCTTTAAAAGAACACAGGATTCCACCCCTAAGGTTCAGCCTCCTTGAACCAAGAGCCAGACCCCCAGAAGTTCTGTCCTTGTCACCTGAGGAGCCAGGTGTGGGTCCTGGAAATCACGGATGTGCCTCTCACTGTCATCTCAGGCCTCAGGGGAGAACCACGTGTAGGAGGGCCTAGCGGTTCCCTGCTTCTCAGCCTTGGA
The DNA here is from genome assembly GCF_010015895.1 of Lontra canadensis. NCBI lineage: Eukaryota > Metazoa > Chordata > Mammalia > Carnivora > Mustelidae > Lontra > Lontra canadensis. The sequence continues at coordinate 33,853,440 of NW_022630999.1, forward strand.
CCCCCTATGATTTTACATGTAGTATTTTCCTTGTGCTCCACAATCTTTTGTGGTACGCAGATCACTCTTGTGTTTACCACCAGGGAAGCGAGGCACTGAGAGAGGGATCTGCCAAGGGCCACGTGAGCAGGTGTAACGTGGGGCTGGACGAGGAGGTCAGGTTTTCCGGACTTGCTCTGGGAGAGAAGGAGTGACCATCAGTTGAGAGGAGCCCGTTCTCCTGTGGGGAAGACTGGCTACCAGGACAGGGATTAGCCTGTGACTGTGAGAGGAGAGGAACATGTGGGAGACAGACCTGTCACTGTAGCCCTTCTCTGGGGAGGCTGGGTCACATTCTTTAAGGGGCCCAGGAACAGCCTGCTTACCTCTGGGTCCCTGCCTCGGTCCTCACTCCCTCCTTCCTTCCCTGCTGTTTCCCAGGTGGGCTGCCTCTGCCAGTAGGAGGCCTGCAGCTTCGGCAAGAGGATGGACAGATAACCAGATATCCCTGCACCTCCTCTCTGATGGGATCTTCACTTTTCCTAGCCTAATGCCACCATCGGGAATGGGTACAGTGGGAACTCACACTATAGACTCCTCCGACATCTATCTGTCGTCTACACCACTACCCCACACTCCCTTCTCCTTATTTTTTTGAAGTTACATGATGGATTTAAATATAAAACTTATCGCATTTTTAAAAAAAATAAACCCCAAATAGGTATCAACAACTTGGACATGTATTCTACTGATTGAACCAAATGAGGCTCAGCTGTACCGTGGGCTTTAGGCCGGTCCCTATAAAGGAGGCTCTGTTGTTTTATTTAAAAACTCTCCTTCAGGGGTGCCTGGGTGGCTCAGTGGGTTAAAGCCTCTGCCTTCTGCTCAGGTCATGATCCCAGGGTCCTAGGATTAAGCCCCTCATTGGGCTCTCTGCTCAGCGGGGAGCCTGCTTCCTCCTCTCTCTGCCTGCCTCTCTGCCTACTTGTGATCTCTGTCTGTCAGATTAATAAAAATTTTAAAAAATAATAAAAACTCTCCTCCATTACAGTAGTTGGGGTGTTTCTGGGAGGAACTGTCCAAGAGAGTAGCTGTATCTGCAGACAAAGACTTCCCCACCAGTATCTGCCTACTTACAAATCTATTTAATAGAGTTTTTTTTTTTTTTAAAGCATGTGGGAAGAAAATCCTGATATTCAGAGGAGTGTAATCTTGTTTTGTACATAAACACAATTTATTTCCCATAGCCCTTTAGGGTAATGATTATGGCCAATGAACCTATGTACAAGGGAAGAAAACAAATCAGTATTGAATCTCTATTTGCACCAAGGACAGCACCTCCTTTAAAATCCAGCATTCCCCCAGAGTGAGTTCTCTTCCCTTCTACGGATGAGGACGCAGGCTCCGAGTGTTGATGGGTCCCACATCCCAAGGTCCCACAGTTGGTGGGAGGCAGGGCCCTCTTTAGAAGTTGGCTCTCTCTTGCTGCAAAACCCATGCCTTTCTAGTCCTCAATCCTCCCCCTTCAGGATAGCATGACTAGGAAAAACTAAGATCTGAGAACATTGGGATTTTGCATAAAATAACAGGAACCGTTAACACTTGTTCGGTGTGTACTATTATCTCCCCATTATTTCCTCTCACCTTCCGGCTGACTCTCTGAGGTAGGTTCTGCTGTTAACCCCATTTTACAGATGAGGAAGCTGAGGCTCAAGGAACCCAGATAACTTGCTCGCAGACTCACAGCTAGTGAGTGGAAGCCCTGGGTCTCAAGCACTCTGACCTCGCAGCCTGCCCTTCCCCTCACTAAGCTCTCTTGTCTGCCTGTTCACACCTAAAACTATAACCTTCAGAAGAGCGAGCCTCCCCTCTCACATTCCTTTGTTTTACAGACTGGGATACTGAGAATGGACGAGGACTCATCTCTGGAGCAGAGCCCTTGTACGCAGAACTGGGATTGCCCCTTGTTATCCACATCCACCAAGGTCGGTGACTCTTCGAGAGTCAGGGCAGCCCGGACCTTCCCTAGATGCCTTCTCCACTACTCCCCGTTCCCCTTCATGCTCCGTGGGCAGCTTCCTAGCTGTCTGGGGCACACAAGCACACATTGGAGGGACATTTTGTTTCCATTTTCAAGTGGCTAAAGAAACGCCCCATCCTCCCTGCACCCCAATACAAGTGTTTACAATCCTCCTTCTACAATAACTAGCAACCACGTCTCACACGCCCCCTCCTCCAGACACTCCAGCATAGCTCCAGACACCAAGTGAGCTCAGTCTTAAGGTAAAGAAGGATCTTCCAAGCTGAAAGTGCCTTCCTTATCTTTCTCCTTCCACTGCTCTGATTCAATCCCCTCGCCCTGATTGTTCAGAGCCACTGTCCTTGCCGAGGCTCCTACGCCATGAGTGAGTTCATGCCCCTCACCCCCTTGCTGGCTTCCCTGCCTGAGGCTGGGCCCTCCCCTGACATCTTTTACACTGCCCGGAGAAAGCCAAGACACCAGCTTTATCTCCCTGTTGTCCCTGTGGCCCTCACCTCCCCAAGCCTCTTAGGTTCCTCAGGACAGCTCACGGGACCCTTCTCCTGTGTGACCAGTTACTGACTCTTTGCTTGGTGTGCGCCCCAGCTTCCCTGACCTGCCCTGACCACTGGCTGTTCCATTCAACTCCCTGGTGCCCATGCCCTTGCATTGCCCATTCCTAGAATGTCAACCTTTTTTTTTTTTAATCTGACCCTTCCTGGTGTATGTCAGCATCCAACTTATCTTCTCTGCCTCCTCAAAGTCTTCCCTGAATGTCACAGGGAAAGTGACTCATGCCTTCCTATGTCCCCACAGAACGTGTACCTGCATGTACCACAACACAGTTATAATCGTGGTAGGAGTGCTTTGTATATCTGACCCTCCCACTAGAATGTGAGCGTCCTGAGTGGGGATTCTGTCCCTTATATCTGTAGCCTGAATAATTAACAAAGGCCTGACACATTATCTCTGCATCTGGGAGCAGTCCATTAAATGAAGGAAGTATTAGTATTGTATGGGGGTCAGGAGATACAAACCCAAGTGCACCCAAGACCAGGCACATATATATTACACAGATATATTTTATTACACTCTGATGATGTATATTAAGGATACATTACATAAAATCGATATTTCTGGGGATTATTGTTAACTTTGAAGATTAAGCATCATTGGGTCCAAATGGACTGGAGCCAATAGTTGCGGCTCTCTCAGGATGGAAAATATTATCTGATTTGCCGCAGTCTCCACCACTCCCTACTTTTTCACCAACAGTGAGGCTTTGTATTGATGACCTCTTTCCTCATCATTATTTTTCTTGTCCTATTATTTTTCTTATAGTGGAGAAATGTTTCTTCATACCCATAGTCTATCCAAAGGTGGTAAAATGAAAAAGAAGTTGAGAGGACTTTGTATTTTTCAACCTGGCCCATTTTATACACTTGTATCACCCACCTGGCTCCAGTAAGCATTTGAGCGTGTGAGACCTTTACTAGAGGGAGGAAAACACAGGGCATGAGGTGCACAAGGCATCTCACTTCAGAACCCAAGTGGGACCTCGGTAATGCGTCACACCCCCTTTGTTTGGGATTCTTCTGAGGACGGTGCCCCTGGAAGCCATTCAAGCAATGAGTATTGACAGCCAGAATGATGTCTATGGCCATTCTCCATCTAGTCCAGCTCTGTTATTTTCCTAAGCTGGAAACTGAGGTCCAGAAAGCTTGAGCAATCACTGATTTGTTGTGACGCTGTCATGAAGCTGATCTCGTGACTCTGGCGCCCAAGCCACCCCACTGGGAGAGAGGAAATGAAAACATGGTCCCCAGTCGGGCTTTTCTTTGGCAAGAGCGGGCAACACACCAGCTGGGCTGAATCTGTTGCTGCTTTTTCTCAACCTGTCATGAAACTTCTCTTTCCTGAACACTGCCCTTGCCTCTCCCCTTCCTGCTCTCTCTCCTAGTTCAAACCAACAGTCATAGATTAACTGTCTTGGCACTCCCTGGAGACTTCCCGTTCCAGCCTCTTTCCCAACACACGAGGAATTCGGGGGGAGTACTTACGGCACCCGGAGCTTAGGGAACTTCTGGATGTCATTTTCTGTCAGATTCTGAAACAAAGACATGCGGGCAGGTTACCACCCACACAGGAAGGGCCCTGGGCTGGGTAAGTGGGGTGAGGTGTGAAAAGGAGCAGTGGGGACTGCGGCAAACCCAAGAGTCCACCTCCCCCCACCTACCTAAAGTGGCAGCTTCCAGACGTTGCATAAAATATCTGTGGGCCTGGTGTGGCCAGATCTACTTTTTCAAAGGGAATCCCCAAATCTGGATTTTAGGTGGAATTTCCTGAGTTCGAAATATCGACCAATAATTTTAAGTTGAGCAAACGAACATGATGAGTGTTAAATTGTGGAACCAAACAACCTGCTTTGTGAACTGAATTTGGTCACTCTGTGACCTCTCCCCTAGGCTCTTACCCCTCAGTTTCCATATAGAGAAGCCTGAAGAAGAGGTCTGGGCCCTTATACCAACACACCCCCAAATCTCTCCCATCAGGGTTATTAGTAGCATTCTCTAGATGTGGGGATGCAATAGAGAGGTTTTCCTGAGGGGAAAGAGAGGGGAAAGGAGAAAGAAACTCATATTTGTGAAGAACTGATGCTTGGGCTCTGCCTTACTTGCACCCTGATTAACCCTCACATCAAACCTGTGATTTAGGAACCATGAGTGTTCCCATTTTATAGGTTAGAAAGCTGAGGCTCTAGGATATTAAGGGAATTTTAGCTTGTAGGTGATGGAGTTGGGCTGGAGCCCTGCTCTGTGGCATCCGTGGTCAATTTTCTTCCTCCAGACTTTGCTCTTCCCACGTCTGATCCCTTTGAGGGACATGGTGACCATGCTAGAGGGGAAGAGGGTGGGAAGGATAAGACAAGAAGGTGCCCCAGAGCAGGAGGGGAAGGATGCCAATAGCAGAAACATGAGCACACTTTCCATGGAGCTAATGTTGAGCCATAGAAAGGGATCCACTGATGTTTTAACTGAGGCTGGAAAACGGGTGGTTGGGCTGTTATCTCTGTAGTCAGACAGGCTAGGTTGGGATCTTGGTTCATCCACTGAATAGCAGTCTGATTTGGGGAATACTTTTAAACTCTCTGAGCCTCAGTTTCCTTATCTATAAAATAGGAGTCATAATACTACTAAGGGCCACCTTTCGGGGATTATGAGCCCTGAAGAGATCATGTGTGTCATGAACTTGGGTCCATGCTTGACACACCCTCCTCTGGGAATAATATACCTTATGTGAATAATCTGTGTGCAAATAAATAACAAATGGGGCACCTGGGTGGCTCAGTGGGTTAAGCCTCTGCTTTTGGCCCAGGTCATGATCTCAGGGTCCTGGGATGGAGCCCCACATCGGGGTCTCTGCTCAATGGGGACCCTGCTTCCCTCTCTCTCTCTGCCTGCCTCTGCCTACTTGTGATCTCTCTCTCTGTCAAATAAATAAATAAAATCTTAAAAAAGAAAGAAAGAAAGAAAATAAATAGTAAATAATAATAAACTGGGGTCTGGCTAGCTCTCAGAGGTTAGTTTTTTCTGCTCCTCTCCTGGGCTGGGAGCTGCCTGGCAAGTTGTTGGCTGCCTATGGGAAAGAGCTGGGCGTGCTCCCTTCCAGCTCAGTGGTGCAGGAGCTGGGGTGTCTTAGTGATGAGTCCATTGGGCTCAGGGGCTCCCCCTCTTTGGTGCGGTGTCTGACCCAGGCCCTGGCAGCAGGGTTTGGGCTGGAGTCTGCCCAGAATCATGAGACAATCAGGCTTTTGATCAAGCTTCTTAACTTCTCTCTTTTTTCATTTTAATTTTTTAAAAGATTTATTTATTTTAGGAGGGAAGGGGCAGAGGGAGACGGAGAAGCAGACTCCCTGCTGAGTGAGGAACCTGGCATGGAGATGGATCCCAGGATCCCGAGATCATGACCGAAGTCAAAGTCAGACACTTAATGAACTGAGCCACCCAGGCCCCCAGCAGACAGTTTTAAGTAGACTCCATGCTGAGTGCAGAGCCTGACATGGGGCTCAAGACCCTGATATCATGACCTGAGTCAAAACCAAGAGTCAGACCATGCCACCCAGGTGCCCCTCTCTTTTATTGTTTTTAACATCCTTAAACAACACCTTCTCCTTCCTCCAGCACCAGCCCCTCTCAGGGACATGCCAAGACTCACATTCAGAGTGGCTTGGAGAGTGCAGGCTTCCTGGGAGCTGCCGGGGGCTGTGGCCGCATACGGGTTGGGGGGCCTGGCCCTTGCCTTCTGTTTGGCCGAGTTGGGGACATAGGCTGAGGGAATCTGAGCAAAATTGTGAAGGAGAAGGTGGTCTTGAGTGTGGCTGGAGACATGGAGGAACAGGAAGTTAGGGAGGAGACAGGCCTTTAGAATAGGGACAGGGATGGGGAGGAAAGAGGAGAGATGTTTAAAAGGATTTTTAGAGAGTTGTGCTCCCCTACCTCCTCCTAAAACCTCCGGCCACTCTGGGTTACCTGTGTGATCACTGGTGCCTTTGCAGGAGGGCGACTAGGAGCTGAGTGTGTCCTCAAGCGGGGCCCTGGCTGGGGAGGAGACTGCGGGTGCTGCTGTGTGCCCGCCCACTGTCCACTCTCTTGTGTTCCCTTGCTGCCTGGACCCAGATTTCATTCAGAGCAGTAAACATGCCATGTCCAAAATACTGAGCTCCCTACACCTCCCCGCTACAGTAGAGGTCATGGGACTCAGGTGCGGCCCGTGAGCTATAACCTGAGGTCTACGGGATGGAACGTCTGGAAAAGTTACTGCTTTCCTGAAAAGGAGGGGACGCATTCCCCACACATTTTTGTGCCTTTTACTCTTGGCCATGCCCTGCATCTTCCTGCCTGGAATGTGGATGTGAGGTCCTGACATGTCACAGCCAACCTGCAGCCCCTTGGGCAGAAGCCACAGTGTCTTCCATAGACTAGTTGGGGGGGCGTGGCAGGGCCGGATTCCCAGTGACTGTGTTCAGCCGCTCACCAGCCCCTAGAGCCTGCTCTAGATTCCTTATCGCTTGAGAAAGAAAAACCCCTGTTTGGTTAAGCCACTGTGGTCAGGTTTCTGTTAAAGACAGCCACATGCCTTCCTAACTGACACAGTTCCAAACACTTTTCTTCCTCTCTTTCAACTTTCTGGAAGTACGGCATCCCCTTTCCCACCAGGCAAGGTTCTTCTCTTCTCACTAGGAAACCAAAACAGCAGCAACACCGATGCCAGCGACCTACTAGCCCCAGCAACAAAGAGAAACAGAGAATGCGGGGCGCCTGGGTGGCTCAGTGGGTTAAAGCCTCTGCCTCCTGGGGTCGAGCCCCGCATCGGGCTCTCTGCTCAGCAGGGAGCCTGCTTCCCCCTCTCTCTCTCTGCCTGCCTCTCTGCCTACTTGTAACCTCTCTCTCTCTGTGTCAAATAAATAAATAAAATCTTAAAAAAAAAAAAAAAGAAACAGAGAATGTGGACTTCCTCTGCTGTCTTCAGGAGCAGAATGGTCCCAGATATTACAACACCAGGAGTGATGGATGAGAGATTAGAGCTCCCCTCAGAGCTCACGCTGTACCCAGAGCACCTGGGGTGGAGTGGGGTTTCAGCAGAAGCTGTCTTCAAATACCCCAGTTGTGGGGCTGGACACCAGGCTCTGCTCCCCGTTCTTCTGGTTCCTAGTGCCCTGCTTTCCACTTGCTCCTGGTCACATGGTAAGCAGAATACGCCGCAGTGTCCAGGGGCTGACAGGTCCTGGATACGGGAGCAGACGAGACAGCTGCTCTGAGAGCATCTCTTAGCCATGGAAACAGCCCTGTCTTAGCAGGCCCAAGCTTCACACAGGAAGTGTTGTGGGGACTGGAAGGGACTGTCACCCACTGTGACCTGGTCCAATGTGCTTCTGCTCAGGAGGAGAAGACAGAAGCTCAGAGAAGGCAAGTGTTTGCCTAAGGTGACCCCAGAGCATCAGGGCTACAAGCAGGACCACCCACAAAGAGGTCCTCTCAGCACTGATGAGTCTCGGATCTCAGTTCCAAGTGGTAAAGGCACCAAAAGGAAATATTTACATTTAGTACTAAGGTGCCAAGATCAACAACAACAAAACTCCAGGTTTTCCCCAGGCTCAAGGCTCAGTATGAGGAAATAACATTGTTAAAAAACTCATACAGTGTTAAAGTAAATTAAGTGTGTGCTTTAGTACAATAACTAGGTATGGAACTTAGAAAATTCACATCACGCCTCTCTACACTTTTCCTCAGTTGCAAATAGGGTGGTTGGAGCCTTCCCAAAGATACCTTATTGCCATAAAACAAGCTTCTGGAAGGCGGAAACCACACCTTAGTCATTTCTATATTCCCAGGATGTGGCATGGTCCAGTATGTAAAGGGAGCCCAGAAAAATGCTTGTGAAGTGAATGGATGGGTCAATTCCAGCATGATGTAGGTGAAACAGAATACACGTGTCTTACATGGCACATGAAAGCAAAACTCAGACCAGTAGGGTCCAGTTCAGCATGAAACTTAAGAGCTGCCTAGAAAGGGGAGATGACTATGTGTGGTAGTGAGCACACCATCCCTAAAAGAATTCAGGCAGTCGTTAATGGCAGAAATGCAATATAGGAAATGGATTGGAGAGCTGAGCAGAAAGCTAGAGCTTGTAACGTCTCTGGGCCCTTCTAAGGCTGAGATCTCATGGCAATAGGCCTCGCTGCTGCTAGCCATGCCTTGCAAGGAAGCACAATTTACCTTGCCCTCCTCATTCCTAATCCAAATTAGGATTTGGAGCGTCTATCCATGAGACTTTCGAAGTCTTGCTCTGACTTCTTTTTGAAGGGCAAGGAAGCATGAGATGGGAAGGGGGTAGATTGGTACAGCTGGGGTTTGTCTTTCCCACAGGCAAAGGTAGCATTTCAGGGGAAATGCTCAGACCATCTTCCAACCACTTCCCACTTCTCAGAGTTGCATCTTTTTCCAATCGAGGGCTTAGTCCTTCATGTACAACCGTATCTTAGTATTGAATTAAAGCTCTTTGCAATATAAGGGAGTAGACAGAGTCCTATCACATGTGTGTTTAATTGGCAAAAACTATGTGAATTTGGTAGAGAGAACGAGGGATGTAATGAATGATGAGAGTTATTTCACACTTTATCCCATTCAGTGAGTATGTACTCCAGAATGAGAGATGGGAAAAAAGAATCTTCTGTTCTCCCAAATGGTCTTTCTCCCCCTTAGATTTCTTAAAGTATGGATGGCATTTGAAAAGATTTTCAAGGGTGTGTGTGTGCTTGTGTGAGTGTGTGTGTGAACCGTACTTGGATTCCTCCTTATACTTTGACTTTAGAATGCACCTTGGTATCGGTGAAAGACCCGGGAGGTATCCTAGATAATCAGATCCTGAGAGATGATGTCAGCAAGGGCCATACGAAACCTCAGAAGATGGCAAAGGGTTGTGTGGAGATTCTGAAGACCAGCCTTGACCCTGAGCATCCCCAAGAACAGAGTAGACCAGTTGGCTCCACCACGATTGGTTAACATGTGGAACAGCTTTGGTCTCAATGTGTCAAACTGACCAGCACTTACCAAAAACCGCTGCCCATCGATGTGATGCTTTTTCACTGCCTTCTCACAGTCCCTGTAGTTCAGCTGCAAAGAGGAGAGGAAGGGGGTGTCAGTGGTGGGCAGGTGCATGCTGTTAGTTCCCCTTACTGATCTGCCCCAGAAGCTTAGCAATTTGTGGTACTTGTGGCTAGCCAGACCCCTGCCCTCCTTCCCCCCACTATTTAACAGATGGGCCCATCCCTACCTCAGCTCAGCTTTCACTTGCCCCTTGGGACTCTCTGAAATGGAGACATTGCCTCCGTTGAAGATTTTGGGGCCAACTTCTACCAAAAGAATGTACCTTCAAGCCTATGAAGTCTAGCCACATGCTCCTCAGGCACACAAAGAGGTGAGAAAAAGAAAATAAATAGCAATCATGGCGTCACCACCAAAAGACAACCTTGAAGAATATTCAGTGAATTTCCTATAGTGCTTTATTCTGAGCATATCTCTAAACATAAAGGTTATCACTTAATTATTTAATTTTATTATCCTAACTTTTTCTCTTAAATTACCTTAAAATGATGATAGAGGCATTGCCTCATGTTATCACCAACCTATTCTAAATATTATTTTCTTTAATTACTCCTTCATTTGCTGATCATTTAGGTTTTTTTTTTGTTTTGTTTTGTTTTGTTTTGTTTTTACCAAACTGCTGTTCCAATTATGGTAATAGAAACAGCTGATAATTATTGAGTGCTTGCTATCTGGTAGGCACTCTTCTGTGTATTTTAACCAATCTTAAGTCATTAATTCTCACTTCTTCCAGACAGGGTCAAAGGTACAGACTGTTAAATAACTTGCACGAGGTCCATGGGTAGCAGGTTACAGAGGTGACAATCGGGCCTCAGGACAAGGTTTTAAAGTCTCTGCCATGAATGTTCTCCTTTTTGTTAGTAACAGGATAACTTACAGTAAGTAGAGCAAACATACTTAAGTGTACCCGATACACCATCGAGATCAAAATATAGAAAGAACATCATGGATATCCTTCTGCACGCAGTTTTTTGTTTTCTTTTTCTTTTCCTTTTTTTTTTTTTTTTTTTTTTTGCTCTATTTAAGATAAATTAAGCTGGATTCTCAGAATAGGTCACAAGATCAACAGGAATGAACTTGGTTGCTTTCCCAAAGAGTAACAGCAGTTGATAATCTTATCAGTTTTCTGTTTCACCTTTTTTCAACAGCCTAAGAGTTTGCATTTGAAAAATCTCCAAATGTGATACTTTGGGCTGCAGTATTTAAGGTGAAAAGTCTGTCCTGGAGAATCTTTGGTTCTTCTCACAAGGGTGAGGCTCACAGTTTGTGGCAGGCTTCTTTTGGGGGCAAATTATGGTCTTTTTTTTTTTAATGGTCAATCAATCTAAAAAGTGAAAATAATTGTTGTAGTCTCTTGGCTTGAAAGGGTGGAATAAACGTTAGAAAGCTCAGGAAAAGCTGATTTTGAGGTCAGTGTGGAACATGAACAACATCTGAGACACCATGAGCATCCCTTCTATTTCCATGCAGTGGGGTAGAAGTCCTTGGAATATTCAACTGCCTTTAATTCACCATTCACTGTCATCATTGTCAGATAAGGTTCTGACTTTGCAGATTGCTGACTTGGACTCTACATAGACAGATAGCCCTGTGGACTGGGGCTTCCCCAGAAGTTTGATTCTGATTCATTAATACCTGGGCCTGGGGGCTAGAAACTGTGTTTTTTAGCAAGCACATAGAGGATTCTATGAGGACCCAGCTTTTGAAAGCAGTGGTCTAGAGCAGGAACCTGGTGTTGTAGGTGGGACAACTGAGGCCCAGAGAGGGGAAGTGATTGGCCTAAGGTCACACAGTGGTTTGGGAGCATAGCTGGGATTAGAAATGGCTCTGACCCAGTGCCTTACCACGCATGGCCCGGGGATGCTCTCTTGCCAAGTCAAAAGAAATTGGAGGGGTTAGGGGCACCTAGATGGCTCCGTCAGTTAAGCATCTGCCTTCAGCTCAGGTCATGATCCTAAGGCCCTGGGATCGAGCCCCACATCAGGCTCCCTGCTCAGTGGAGAGTCGGCTTCTCCCTCTGCCTCTCACCCTGCTCTCTCTTTCTCTCTCTCTCTCAAATAATAAGGAAAATCTTAAAAAAAAAAAAAAAAAAAAGAAAGGTAGAAAGAAAGAAAGAAAGAAAGAAATTAATTGGAGGGGTTAAAGAAATCCAAAACATGACCTCTGTCCTCAGGGACTTGCATTCCAGACAGAGGATGAGATCCACATGTCTAGGTAAGACACAAAGGCCTGCCAATCTGCCTGGGCATCCCCAGTTAGGGTCCGGTGAACAGCAGGAAAAGGGACTATCAAACATAAATTGGCCCCCCGTAATCTGTTGAGTGTTGCACACACCATATCTCCTTTCATCCTTTCAACAACGCCATGAGGGTAGTAGCTGTGAGCATCTCTAGTTTGTTGATGAGGAAGCTGAGGCTCAGAGAGGTGAAGTAAAGAAGGGAAGATCACCAGCTGGCAGGTGGTAGAGCCAGGATTCCGAGCAAAGTGTCTGACTCTAGAGCTGCCTGGGAGGAGTCTCGGAGGGGGAAACCAACCTCTCCGCTTCGGTAGTAATTGTACCTGGTCATGGATTCTTTGAACAGGATCATTGATGACTAAGATCCATCCCCAAATGACTTCATGGCCAGTTCATTTGCTGTGTTCTCTCTGGGGGAATTAAGTGCCCAGGATTTGAAGGACATCCTCTGAGTCTTTGGGGGATGGGAACTTCCGGATTACAGATTCTCTTTAATCTCATCCTACCGTCGTTTTTCTTCCTTCCCTTCCCTTCCTTTCCCCTTCATTTCTTCCTTCCTTCCTTCCTTCCTTCCTTCCTTCCTTCTTTCCTTCCTTTCTTCTTTCTTCCTTTCTATGTCAGGAGAAGGAACCTGTTCCAGTGCTGCAGATGTGTCCCAGGGTCTGGAGTCTCCAAGAAGGAGGTTCTCTCTTCCCCAAGCCCAGGCAGATGGCCATTGTCCTGAGTCACCCCTGACCTATCATCCGTCTCCCCACACAGGGGAGAGATTTGCCCATGCATTCTGCTGTGGCATCGTTGTTGTACAGTTCTTCTCACACTGACAATGGGGCCTGTCTGGGCCTTCCAGTCCGATCCCAGGATCCTCTCATCCACTCTCAGCATTTTCTCTTTTCTTTAATGGACGTAACATGCAACTTTATAGCATCTTGACAAATGTTACCTTCCTGTCCTAACCTATTTGGTCTACATTTAAGAAAAACACTTCAAAAGTCAGTTGTCCCAACCACCTTTGCACCCACAGTGCTGAAACCTAAGCTTACTGTGACCTTTTGGAGGAAAGAAGAACAAAAATGAGATGTACACAAAGCAGCAAATAACAGGGCCTGGGGCTGTGCTTCTTTCATGCCACACCCGCTTCTACATCCGCACATGTCTCTCCTGTAGGTGGAGGGGGAGCAGAGAGGCACTATAAAGACCCCAGGTGTCTCTGTGTCCCAGAGAGCCCCATTCCACTCCCAGGAAAAACAGAAAGTTGACTCAAATGACCTTGAAAGTCTTGACCTTAAAATCACATCTTTACAACCATCTGGAGTGTCAACTGATTTCCATCGAAGCCTCCAGGGACAGGGCTGTTAGAAGCTCAGATGTCCCTTCTGAGGGATATCCCTTGAACAGAGTTGGAGAGTCCCTGAGTCATGTGGCTTGGGATCTCCCCCAAGCAGATGTGTGGCCTGTGGTGCCCCCAGCAGATGACCAAGCACAGGAGTCCTTGAGCAGCCCCTCCAGGGCCAGAACACAGAACAGTATTACTCCCGTCTCGGGTTGGCCACAAGCCTGGCCTCTGACCCTGCTGGCGAAATTCTTCCTCTTAGGTACCTCAGTTTCCCCAGCTATCTCAACTGATCACAACCTGGAGCTCGTAGCAGTTCTCTTGCCTGCTTCATAACACCTTCCGAGAGCTCCAGCAAAACTCCATTCTCCCTAAGGGCTTAAGGAGCCCTCTTTCAGGTCAGGAGCAATAACTGCCCAGACGCCAATTCTGGCATTGTCCGTCCTAGCCTTCTCCAGCCCTCCTGCCCTGCCTTTGCTTTCTCCCACGCCCAGGGCTCCATTCACCCCTTTCTAGTAAGCAGCCTCGATCTCATTAGTGGTTACAGCAGTTCTGAGTCTCTGAGCATGCATGGACTTTGAAGCCAGAAAGGTGTGTCACATGTAGTCCCTGGGGCTTTGGGCCATTGTAACCTCCCTGAGCCTGCTTTGCAGCTGAGCCAAGAGGACGGCGATCCCAAGGAGCGTTAAACGGGACAGTGCCTAGGGAGCACAAACCAGAGGCCTGGCACTTAATGGGTGCACGTCCGTCTGAGGCCCCCCTTCTCCCCGGAACTCATTGCCAGGTGCACTCAGCATGTACGTTCATCTACACCCGGCTCGCTTAGCTGGTAAGGCTGCCGTGGGCTTGGACGGTCCCCGCTCTGTTTTGCACCTCCCGTGTTCTGCCCAGACTCCTCCTCCAAGCCTCCGTCCAGCCCACCGAGGGCCACCAGCCTCAACACCGACCAAAGAGTAAGGCTCACCTTCCTGAAATAGTCTGCAAGGCTGTCGGGGTCCCAGGACAGGACGTCTGAGCGAAAGGGCACGTTCTTCAATGCCATGGCTGCGCTCCTGGGATAGAACTCACAGGCGGAGCGTAGGTGCTGCACCCATGGACAGAGCACCCCGAATCCAGAGCACGGAGATGTCCTTGGCTCTTCCAACTCCCAGTTACCTTCTGGAACCCCCTTGTTGGAGCACACGTCTTTTCGGCTCTAACCAGATCCCAGAAAGCAACGGCTTCCTCTGCGAACAAATATGGTCTCTTCTCAGAAAACGACTCAGCAAGTTTCCTTTACCACTTCCTCTGCTCGGCTCTAAATAAGTAAACAAGGAAGCCCAGCTCTAGGGGCTGGAGAGGTAGCTAGAGCACCAGGGTGGTAATCTTGCCCTGGTCCTGGCCTCCTGGCCACCCCCACCCCATGGGCGGGGCAGTGAGGGGATCTTAGACTCCGGTGTGAGCCCAAGCGCATTTCCATTAAAAGTCCTGGCACCCAGATAGTCATACCGCCGTCCTTCTTGGCTGGGTCTTTGCAGATGAAAACCGATTTTGACAGTTGACCTCAAATATACATAAGCTCCCCCATCAGCAAACTGCAGGGGTAGGGAGCATGGCTCTGTAACGCTTTCCAACCATCCCTCAGTCTCTCCCGAAAGGATAAGGATGACATTCCTTCAGCTTCCCTGGAGTTAGGAGACGATTCTCGGGGAGGGAGCTGGGCACCCAGGGCTGAGAAAGGGGCTGCACTGGGCATACCCAGGTTTCACTTCTGATCGGATTGTTTCCACACTGTGCAACCCCACACAAGGGCTTAAAATCGGGGAGTCTCGGTTTCCATATCCATAAAATAGGAAAACAGGAATTGTCTCATATATACATAAACTTAAGATGCAGTTAACAGGATAAACTAAAAAAAATAAAATAAAATCAAAAGCACACAAATAGCGACCGCTGTTGATGATGCCACGGGCTCTATCTGCTGTGGTTTTCCCCATAGATTCTAGGCACCATCGATTCCCCCATATCCTCTACCCGAAGAGTACACTCTCTGGAGTGGCACTACAGCGGGACACAGGCACCCGCCGCTCTCTGAGCTGCTCTCAGACCCTCGTACTTCTCAGAGGATGTGCCCCTCATCAGCAGAGGGCAAATCCAGTGCATAAAAGCAAATACATTTGTGAAACGTCGCAGTGTCTAAACACGGGTTCTCCGCTTGAGCTAATGCTCCGGGCCCCCACATTCACGCACAGCTCTCCGTTCTGGTGCTTGAGGAAAGCATCAGGCTCTGTTGCACTTACTGAGTGACACTACCTTGGTCCCCAAGGACCTCCATTCTTGAAGCCCTTCTGAGGGCAGCTTTGGCCATGCAGAGTTCCCATCTTAGGCACAAAGGAGCCCCACTGTCCCTGCTCTAGCCTCTCCTGGTTTTTCTGAGCTACTAGGAGAACTGCATTTCATTCCAGGCCCAGCACCTGGGACACAGCCCAAGGAGTGCTGGAGGCACGAGTCATTGATCAAGGCCACCCAGGCAAGTGCTCTGCACAGGGTCGGGGACCTAAGAGCTCTCAGGAACTCACTGTGCTCGACAGGGCACAGCCCTGCTGTTCAAAAGCTCCGCCATTGCGGGGAGAGGTTATCTGGTGTTTCAAATCACCAAACAGTGGTCGATGACAGAAAGCTATTTCAAAAGAGAAGGAAAGAGAGAAATCACTTCTGCGTAGGGTAGTCTAAGAAGATGTTCTGGGGGTGCCCGGGTGGGTGAGTGGGTTGAGTGTCTGTCTGGGATCGAACCCCACGTCATAACGGGCTCAGTGCGGAGTCTGCTTTTCCCCCTCCCTCTGCCCCGATGCCATGCTCATGCCCCTGATCGCTCGCTCAATCTCTCTCTAAAATAAATAATGAAATCTTAAGGAAAAAAAAAAAAGCTGTGGAATTAGCTGGAATTGAAGCAGGGCTTTGGAAGATGGAGCAGAGGGAGAACATTCTAGACCTGTGGGGGACTGTGTGTTGGTGGGTACTTAGCGAGCAAAAAAAAAAAAAAAAAAAACCTATGGAAAGGAATATTTAAAATCATTCTTACAGGTAGAAGCATTTTTTTAAATGATGTTCACTCCCCGTCAGGAGAATAAATATCTACAGAAACATAGAGCTTGAATTAAGGTATAGCTAAGTATCAGGCTCCCTCAAGAGAACGTTCCAGTAAGTGTGGCCAAGATGGACAGTCCTTGGAGCCCATTTAGAAGAGAGACATGGCAGGTAAGAAATGCGGACGACAGTGATGATGGAGATAAGACTCATCACGAGTGAAACACCTAGAGTTCTTCCCGTGTGCGGGGAGTAGGCTAGAATCTTGTTAATTATTCGCGCTATCACCTCCCCTATTTTACAGAAGGGAAAGCTGAGGCTCAGAGAGGTAAAGGTACTTGCTGCCTTGCACCCAGCAAGTGGGTTGTGCAGCCAGGTCTCTCTGGTGCCCTCTCTGGGTCCAGAGTCTCTGTCCTTCCTTTTCTGTCACCTCAAGGCTCTGAGATGTTGCATAAATCACTCTGGTGGAGAAGGGATGCAAACCCAGCTCTGTCTCCAGAGTCTGTGCTCCGTCCTACTCTATCAGCCTCCTTTCCATGAAGAGCAAGGGAGCTTGTCATTCTGGACAAGTTATAAAGAGGATCCAGCACCTTCTATGAGGCCTCTGGTGCCCCCTCCCCATACAGCTGGAGGCCGATTCCTCAGAAGAGCCACCAAATAGGCAAGAACAAGTGAGTTGAGGGGAAGTGGGTTGCCTCAGGCCTGGAGTCTTTCTTCTTCCTCAGACCTCGGTGATTTCCCAACACTCACAAATTTCACATCTCCTGTCTCTGGCTGAGGGCTCCCGAAGCTCTGGGGGCAGGGCCAGTTTGTCCCCAGGAGAGGTTCAGGATGCCAGAAGCACCACAGTGATTCTGTGCAGGTCAGCTTGCTTGGCCCACTCCTTGCCTGAGGAGAGTCCTAATGGCAGCCCCTCGGTACAGCCCAGCACAGAAGGGACGCTGCAGCAGTGAAGGCCGGGCCAGCTCACACCAATCCTCTAGCAGGCATCGGTCTTGGCTTCAAGCATGAAGCAGAGCAGAGAGAGGGACAGGTAAGGCATAGTGATGAAAAGCTGTAGCCTGGGTGGGAATGCCCTCTCCCTTCTCTCCCTCTCTCTGAGCTGGTGGAGAAAGCCAGGACTCGGGAAGGAGCAAATGGAAAGGTTAGCAGAGGCCTTCTCAGACTTTGGGATATTTTGTCCAGATTTGGAAGGGACAAACAGCTCACACTAAGAACGCCATGCCAGTATAGGGAACAGGGACTCACGGGACAGGAATTTGAAAAGTGCAATCAATGAGCTTGTGGACAAGAGAGTGATACCTCTAGGGAGTGAGGTGTCAGATTTTTAGATCTTAGGGACTAAAAGCAGATGTAGGAATTGCATACTGCGAGAGTCAGGGACCTCCCCTGTTTCCCCTGCCTCACCCCACTCCACCTGGACTTGAAGCCCTCTCTTTTCATGCTAACCCACAGCAGAATCATGGGGGGAGATGACTGTCTTCTTCACCACTAATTTGAGGGGTGAGAAAGATAAGTGATGCATTAGAAAAGACTTGGTAGCTGCAGTTTCTGCACGTGGCGTGGGGCAGGGTCTGGGGACTGGCCCTCAGCCACCAGGAGAGAACGGAAGGCAGGCCTTTGGAGGGGAGAGTGTTGGCTTCCTAGGAGAGGCTGCTAAGGCCTTAGATGGTGGGTGAGAGGACACACTTACTCGGATTTGACTTGTACCAAGGGTCTTGGCTGGGGAGAGAGGCCAAAGTGGGGGCGTGAGGCACGGAGAGGGTGACGACATGGGGCCTTGTGGGTGGTGGAGACAGATGGCCTCGTACGGGTGGAACCCAGCCTCACCTCCACCAACATCTTATGGCTGCTTGGGCCACTCGAAGTGAGGCACTGCTGAAGTGAATTGCTCTTGAACTTTCCTTAGGGCCTGGGCGGGTTTGCCTATAGAGGGAACAAGAACCGCAGATGTCACCATCACAAGGAAGGGACAGTTTTCCCCTCCATCTTCAGAGGCTGGTAGTGGAAGCGCCATCTGTGTGCAATCCTTCTTGATGGCAAAGGCCCACACCCACACGAGAGGGTAGCACAGGAAAGCCCAGAAGGGGCCCTGACCACTTCTCTGAGCAGGGTGCTTCCACACACCCAGTGGCCATACACTAAGACACAACGTGGTGACCCTACCTCAGAATGGGTGAGCTGGGGAGACAGGCTTGCCATGCAATCACCCCGGGGAGGTGCAAGGGCCATGCTCACCAGAGCTCCTGGAGACTGCAGGGTGGGAAACGTGGGGAGATGCTGGTGCCCACCCACAGCCGCCATTCCTCAGGCCATGCTCTAGTCTGCCCCAACAGCCCCCAATATGTGCCTGACACCCCAGACTGGACACAGTCCTCACCTCCCCCATCCTGGGATACACATGAGGAGAGCAGGAATCAGCTGTTACATGCGAGACAACGAGGAGCAATATTTTCCACTTCCTCAAAGCTGACAAGTTCATTCTTTTCAAAAAAAAAAAAAAATGTCTTTTTCATCTTCTCTGTTTCTCTGCTTTTTTCACTGAGGTACCTCAGAAGTTTGAAAGTGGGTGGGAGGAAGTGCTTATTTGGACTTCCTGTCAAGCCTCCCTTCCTCGCCTGCCCTATTTTTGACTTAGGCAGCCTATCCCCAGATAGCTCTGCCACCAAGGGAAACTCCCCAAGTGGCCGCAAGGGTGGGTGGGATGTGGGCAAGGGCAGAAGAGAGGAAGGCAGGCTTCTCATCTCCATAAAAGAGAAAAGGCACTGCCCCCCCTCTTCGGGCAAGCTGTAGAGAGGCAGAGGTGGGATAAGTGTGAGAAAAGCAAAAGCAGTCTTATCCACAGCCCAGAAAGGGTAGTTATGGCCTCCTCCAGCTGTTTCTTCCCAAGGAGCAGCGGTGGCCCAGGAAACACATACATGCCCTAGGAGGAAGCAAAGATTTGCAACAAGCAAACCCAGTAGCACAACATGTATCAAATTCCTTATAGCTCTTGGCCCTTTGGATCTGCACAAAAGGCCTCTGATTAGATGGCAATGCTCCCTTTTACAGATGCTGAGAGACCAAAATTCTCTTGCCTACATTCTCATAGCTAGTAAACGCAGACCAGGAATGCAAGCCCAGGCCTGGGTGGATTTCCATCTGTTGTCCTGCTGTACAACTTGTCCCTTCAGTCTCGGGAAGTCACTTAGCTGTTGACTGTTAGTCTGGATTTTCCGGTCTCATCTGTGGCCTTGGTGCTTGTGGCCCCCTCACTATTTCTGGAGCTCCTGATGTGGGCTGCATTGCCTGCCTTGAAAATATCAGTGCCCTAACCACCAGTTTCTATCTGACCTTCCAGGTTTTTGATCCAGACAGAGTGCATCTCCCAATACACGGTCCTAGATGAGTCACCTCAGTAAGACTTATCAGTTCTTCCCATCTTACTGCACATGAATGTCAGAGCCTTCCTGTGAGCACATTCCTGGAACAGACGGTGGATCCTTTAGGAGGAGTGGGTTAGGGGCTTGGGGAGAAGAAGGTCTTGAAAACACATGCTGTGTCTATCCAACCTTTCCATGAGACAGCAAAGGTTTGGGGGAAAGGAAAGCTAGAATCTTATATGTATTATAGCATGTGGTCCTTGTGAGTGCTCTTTGGGAAAGGGAGGTAGAGGATACATACCCATTGTACAGATTGCAGAGAAAGGCTTGCAGAGAACAGATGCCAGTCCAGAGCCTCCCAGGTAAAAGACATGAAATCTGGGATTTGAAACTAGACCAGTCTGACGCTAAGACTCTTTCCACTGAAAGATGCAGTTTCCAAGCATGGAAGTTTTACTAGATGAATGATTAGTATTTACCCAGAACAGGTCATACCAACCGTATTTATTAGGCTACGAAAGAAAGATTATTCTATATAATGGATCTTGGTTTGCATCTATTTTTCTCTAATAAAAAAGATACAAGCTTGGCGATTCTCACACCAGGTGAGTGGCACAGGCTCACAGAGCCCCTCAAATATACCCTACAAGTAGGTTGACATGCAGGTGGGGCCACAGCTCAGCTGGGTCAGGCTGAATGGGGGATGGGAGGTGCGGGACTGCAGGAGAGGGGTGAAGTAAGGAAAGAGAGGGACGGCCCACATTTGTTCCAGCTGGGACCCTGAGGAAGCCTGCATTGCCCTGCTGGGGAGGCCCCCAGGAATTGTCTGGCTTCTTCATATTCTTAAAACCATCCTTATAATTACATGAATACCCCGTCTCCCAATAAGCTACCTCGTTACACAGAGTTGGGCTCTGTGGCTAGTCTGGTTCCAGCTGCTGTAACAAAATATCCTTTGCAGACTGGGTAGCTTATAAACAGCATAAATTTATTTCCCACAGTTCCGGAGGCCAGAAGCCCAAGATCAAGGTACCAGCATGGGTGGGATGTGGGAGCCCTCTTCCTGGGTGGTAGCCGGCTCCTTGTCGCTGGAAGGACAGGTTAAAGGACTCTGCGGAGTCTCTCCTACCAGGGCCCTCATCCCATTCAGGAGGGCTTCACCCTCTGGGCCTAAGTACCTCCCAAAGACCCTGCCTTCTAATACCTGCCCAGTGAGCATTAGGATTTCAACAGAGGAATTTAACACAACTATTAAGGCCATATAGCCCAATACAAAATCCGTAACTCTCCCAGGATACGTGAACCGTTCCTCTTTAATTTGGCCCAAAAAAATGTCAAGGGGAAGAAAAAAAGGGGCAGCCTGGGGTAAGAATGGGAGTCGTGGGCAAGAAGGTGGGGAGGTCCCGGGCTTGAATTCTAATCACAGTAGTGCCCTCAATTGGGTATCTGTCCTTGCGTCCTTTTTACAGGTTCCTCATCTTTTAAAAAAGGCTAATAATACTTAACATTCCTCTTGACACTTTTGTGAGAAATGAAGTTGCTCGTGTTACGTGCCTGAACTATGTCTGGCCTGTAATAGAGATGCCATACATTTGTTTCCTCTCCCCAGACAATTTCTAGAGCTTCTTTGCAGCTCTCACTTTCTATGATATTTCTCAATAGCTGATTAATTTTCTGTCCATTTCTCTTCGGAAACAGAAAGAAAAAGGATATTAATAACCTGATACAGGGGATTTATTCTGAAAAGCGTTCACAGAGAACCATCAAAGGATGATCGTTTCTATTATCAGCTAAACTGGGACTTCGGGAAAGTGGAAGAGATGCTATCAAAACTATTCCAGGCCAGGAGGCATAATTTGGGCCCCTCCCTGCAAATGGGTGCCCAACTCACAGTCATCTCACAGCTGTCCCAGTGCCTTGGCCAGGTTTGGCCGGTCTTCTGTGAGTCTCAGCTGCCCTTCTCAAACAGAAGTCCCTATGCCTTCCTTGTCCTGGCAAATGGTGACTCTGTTTGCATCTATCAAGAAGTCAGAATCCCATTTCCCACAGGCAGAATGTAATTAGGGGGAGTCAGGTTCAAGCATATGGCCATGAGCCCAGCACCTGTTACTGCCCAGCTGTTCGATAGGCCTCCTCAGAGCACTGCCTTAATGGGCCCTTACTAGACCTGGAGGGGCTGGTCACTCTCTTTAAATCCAGGAAACTACCAAGTTCACAGCTCTCAGTTTAATGTGTGAAAAGCGAACAGAAGTGCCACACACTTCCCTCTTCCCTCCCCCACCCTACCAGTGTTCCCTGTTAATCTCTTACAGAGTTCATGCCTTCTCACAAGCATCTGGTACCGTCAGACCGCAGGGGTTATGATTTAGGAAGACTCGCCAAAACAACTTCAAGGCCAAAATTCCCCTAAACTGCAGCCTCCTCTGACAGAGGGCTTTTGCTCCCATTTCAGGGGTTTCCTGTGTGAACCTTGGAACTCAGAGAGACTCAAGTCCATCCTGGAGACCTGCTAGAATGATCCCTGGGCTCCAGCTTGTCTTCCTCAGTCCAGCCCCTCAAAAGCTTGAAACCACATATAATTTTCTCTCTAATGACAGAAGCTAGAGGTGTCAAGACCCAGATTCTAGAATGAGGGTAACACGTCTGAATCCCAACTCTTCCTCTGCAGCTGTGTGACATTGTGCAACTTACTTAACTTCTCTGTGCCACAGTTTTCATAAGGGGATGGGGAAAGCTTTATTATAATGTCCACCTCAGTGAGCGGTTGGGAGGATTCAGTGAAAGAAAATCGCAGGACAGAGTGCGGTCTCTGGCACACTGTACACGTACGTGGTGATCCTTGCTAGTGTTGTGTGCTGCTGGGAACTCCTCAACCTCCCTCGTGCCTCCCAGGCACCGGCCCAGAGGTGCAGTTAGTTTTCCCTTGTGGTGAGCTCCCTAGGTTTCGTGTAACGCCAGGCTCCCCTTATCACATGTGGGTGGGGATCAGCTGCACACATTACTCTGTAAGATTTCTTTTTTTTTTTTTTTTAAGATTTTTTATTTATTTATGTGACAGACGGAAATCACAAGGAGGCAGAGAAGCAGACAGAGAGAGGAGGAAGCAGGCTCCCCGCTGAGCAGAGAGCCCGATGCGGGGCTCGATCCCAGGACTCTGGGATCATGACCTGAGCCGAAGGCAGAGGCTTTAACCCACTGAGCCACCCAGGCGCCCCTACTCTGTAATATTTCTGATGGAGACAGATAACACAAGCAACAGAGTCGAACTCCCCAAATATTTAAGCATTAAGACCTGTGCTACGATTTCACAGGCTGATAAGACCAAGTGGACACGCAAGTGAGTGAAGAAGGCTTGGTAGGAAAAACAGCAGCCCAGTGAAATAGCAAATGGCAACTTACTCCAGGCATTAGTCAGAAAGATGGTCAGGAGGGGTGAAGTCTAGGGCAAATGGAACCACTCGGGGTCATGCTAATCGTTGCCATATTGTAACGAGGGCCGGCTTGTGCAAGATCAGGGCCCCGTGTTACCAGTCAGCGGATACTTACTTAAGGGAAACTAGAAAACTAGATTTTATGTCAAAAAAGGAAATGCAATCCATGTCCTAATCCTGGAATCTGTGACTATGTCCAGTTACGTGGCAAAGAGAAATTCAGGTTGCTAGTCAGCTGGCTTCAAATTCTCAGAATCCCGGAATATCTGAATGGGCCCAATGTCGTCCCAAGGGTCCTTAAACGTGGCAGAGGGAGGCAGAAGAAGAAAGTCCGTGGAAATATGACTATGGAGGAAAGGCACAGAGAGATGTGATGTTCTGGTTTGGAAAACGGAGGAAGGAGGCCACAAGCCAGGGAATGGAAGTGGTAGTTGAGAAAGGCAGGAAAAGAGATTCTCTTCTAGGCCCTTGGGGAAAGAACGCAGCCCTGTTTTCAGATTAGTGAGACCTGCATTAGAGTTTTTACTTCCAGAAATGTAAGAATGAGTTTCTATTTCTATAATGTGATTAATTTCTCACAGAAACAGTAGAAAACTAATATATTGATTAACTTAAAAAAAAAAAAAAACATGTGGACAGGATGCCTGGGTGGCTCAGTCTGGCTTCAGCTCAGGTCATGATCCCAGAATCCTGGGGTCGAGCCCAGATGTATTGGGGTCCCTGCCTGGTGGGAGCCTTCTTCTCGCTCTCCCACTGCCTGCCACTCCCCCTGCTTGTGCTCGTACTCTATCTTTCTCTGTCAAATGAATGAATAAATCTTAAAAAAAATAAAAGAAAGAAAGAAAGAAAGAAAGAAAAAAAAATACGTGGGCCAAACTAAACACAGGTGTTGGCTGTAGAGTCCCTATCAGCCACTTCTTTCTGAACCACTGAATGATGTATCACTTTTTATGCTGAAAGTCCCTGATGACCTAACCAGTGTCTGAGTAGTGCCTGAGATCACACAGTAGTGATTCACAGTAGGGATGCGGATTCCTAGAACAGTGTCCAAGTGCGTCCTGCGTACTTAGGCCTGACGTCCACATAACTATACACAGCTGGGAGACAAAAGGAACTGGCGATTCAGATGGTGGAGGCCATTTTGCCAACAGTTCTATTCAACTACAAAAACTAAACACCCCAGTGAGCTCCAGAAGGCCAACTACAGGTACTGTTTCCAGAACTCAAATCCTGTCCCCAAAAAAAGACTTATTTGTAGACACAGCATGTTGCGCTGGATCCTTTCTTTATTGCTCTCAAGTCCGCTGCCATTTCCCAGACTGATGTTCCTGTTTTGCAAGCCATTCACATTTTCTCCCTCCCTCTCTCCCTCCCTCCCCTCCCTCCCTCCCTCCCTCCCTCCCTGCCTTCCTTCCTTCCTTCCTTCCTTTCTTCCTTCCTTCCTTTCTTTCTTTCTTCACATGTAATTTCTGAACAAATATGTCTTCATTCAACACCATGTACAGCATTGGTTTTCTGAGCCCTGGGTCTGGGATTGCTTTACATGGAAAGAACGGCTATCAAGACTATGGAATGTCTAGAGTTGAACCCTTGGGAAAGAGAACGAGACTCTTGTAATTATGGACTAGCAAAGTCCCCCAAAGTGGAGGTCATGGGTGTCTTTTAGCTGTAGGAGTTCTGTTGGGACCACAGTGCTCCCTGTTGCCCCACCCCCAGAAGATGATCTTGAAAGCCTTGACCTGGAGTCTGTCTTCTTCAGTTTGTCACAGTCGCCAGTCCTCTCCGGCTATCTTAGACCATTCCCCTTCATTCATTTACATGCCCTGCCAAGGACCCCAGAGGGTTTGAGTACGTGGCAACTGATTTTTGTTCAAGCCCCAACATCAATTCAGTTTACTTATTCATTCAAAAAATACTTACTGAGCACCTACTGTGTGCTAAGAATGTTCCAGCTAATGGGATTCATCAGTGAACAAACAAAGTCCTTGGACTTATGGAGCCTCATAATGATAATAGGAATGACAATGATCATGATGATAATGATCATTAACAAGCGTTAAGTATATACTTTGTGCCAAGCTACGTCCTAAGTCCTTTATATACCGTATATAAATATAGATATCCATAAATACATAGATCTGTATAAATATATTATGTAGGGGCGCCTGGGTGGCTCAATGGGTTAAAGCCTCTGCCTTCAGCTCAGGTCATGATCTCAGGGTCCTGGGATCAAGCCCCACATTGGGCTCTCTGCTCCACGGGGAGCCTGCTTCTCCTTCTCTCTCTCTCTGCCTGCCTCTCTGCCTACTTGTGATCTCTGTCTGTCACATAAATAAATAAAATCTTTAAAAAATTATAAAAAATACACAATATAATAAAATTATGTAATATTATATATATGTGTGTGTGTGTACACACACGCACACACTCATGTTCACAACAGTCCTGCAAAGTACTTATATCACAATGAAAATAAGAAAGCTGAGAGGCACAGAGAAGTTCCCTCCTTCTGTGGGAGACAGACATTAAAAAAGGACAAAGAAGAGGCTCTGGGGTTCCACTGTCCAATATAGTAGCCACTAGCCACATGTGGCTATTTAAATTAAAAATAATCAAAATGAAATAAAAAAATCTTAATTCTTTGGTCACACACATTTCACGCACTCAACAGGCATTTGTGGCCAGCGGCTACCATTATGGACACAGAAGGCTGCTGTCATCGCAGAGCGGCTCTGGGGAGCGCTGGTCTGGAGTGTTGTGGTTCATAATGGAAACTCCAGGATTTGAATCTTCCCTGATGCTCTCCAGCTGGGAGCCTTGAGCAAATCTCTTAACCTCTCTGTATGTCAGGTTATTGATCTAGAGCATGTAGTTAATAATAATACCATCTTCAGAGAGAATGAGCAAAGATAAATAAATTCTTGGGTGTTTAGAACAGTGACCAGCACATAGTGACCATCTGATCCATGACAGCTACTCCCATGAATATAAAGATGAGGGGGGTGATGAATGCTGTGAAAACAGATAAAGCACAGTGAGGGGACAGAGGGTGATGGTTGCTTGTGTGGACAGGTTGGTGAAGGTGGTTCTCTGAAGGAGGTGGTATCGGCATAAAGTCAGGAAGCCAGACTTGGGTAACCAGGGAAGGCTGTCGAAGCAGAGGACATGGGCAAAGCCCTTAAGGCTGCAGAAACAGGAGACTGGCCAGAGTAGCTAGGAAGGTGTGAATCAGGGAGAGAGGAGAGAGCCCGGCTCAGCTGATAGTGAAGGACCATCATTTGCTCTGAGTGTGGTAGGGGCACCGGGCCAGTTCTGAGCAGAGAAGTGATGGGAACTGATTGACTTTTAAAGATCCCCCAAGTGATGGGTAGAGAGAGGACTGTAGCAGCAGGAGTAGGGGACGGGGAGGCCCTTGGAAACTGCTACAGGCAGCAAACTAGCTGGGAGCACTGAAAGGAGGGGAGGTGAGAAAGTTTCATATTCAAGGCAGCTTTGCCCACTGGCTTCCCCTCTGCCTGGAACCCCCTTTGCCCAGATGACACCCAGGTTCACTCCCTTACTTCTTTAGGTCTTAACTCAGTCTTGCCTAAAATAGCCCTTTTGGAAAAGACTCCCTGTCACCCTTCCCTACTGTTTTTTCTCCTTAGCACGTATCCCAAACTAAGATACAGCATATTTTCCCGGTTTGGTTTACAGTGGGCAGTCAACGTGGGGCTAGGGAGTTTTTTTTGTTTGTTTGTTTGTTTTTAAAGATTTTATTTATTTATTTATTTGACAGACAGAGATCCCAAGTAGGCAGAGAGGCAGACAGAGAGAGAAAAGAGGAAGCAGGCTCCCCGCTGAGCAGAGAACCCGGTGCGGGACTTGATCCCAGGACCCTGAGATCATGACCTGAGCCGAAGGCAGAGGTTTAACCCACTGAGCCACCCAGGTGCCCCAAGGGAGTTTTGTCAGCTTGGCTCATTGCTGAATCCCCAGGGCTTAGAGCAGTCCCTGGCACAAACTAGGTGTTTGAGAAACATTTTTGAATCAGTGAGTGAATAATGCTGGGAAGGAACGAGAACCCGTGGTCATTGAGAAAACTGAAGCCCAGAGAGGGGAAGCCATTGGCCTAAACCCATAGGGCAGTTCAGGACAGAGCCCGCATTGGAGCCCCAGGCCTCTTGCCCGTGGCCCCGGACTCTCTCCAGCTCCCCATCACCCCATACAGCTTTCCCTTTGCTCTTGGAGCTCTTCAGGAGCGTTTTCCTCTCAAGGCAGCTGTCATTTTCCCCGACCCAGCTATGTCTTTCCAGACTTCCTCGTTTTTTTCCAGACTGTGTTCTTCTATTCGGCTGAACTTTCCCTTTTTCCTGTGGGCCCGGCCCAACAGCAATTACTAGTTAGTCACCTGCATTGCGTGAAAGAAA
The DNA here is from genome assembly GCF_010015895.1 of Lontra canadensis. Classification (NCBI taxonomy): domain Eukaryota; kingdom Metazoa; phylum Chordata; class Mammalia; order Carnivora; family Mustelidae; genus Lontra; species Lontra canadensis. The sequence continues at coordinate 33,880,937 of NW_022630999.1, forward strand.
CGTTAACAGGACACCAAGATGTCCAACCCGGTTTCTCTACTGGGGCAGTCTGCACAGTAAGGAGCACAGAGAGGGCCCCATGGCTGGGGCATGAGAAGGGACTGTGACCGGGCAGCTAAGGTGGCTAAGCATTGTCCCCAGAAACACCCGCGCTTCTGAGCAATGATGGTGGGTCACGAGTTCGCTGTGGTTTCTGCCCAGGAATTGTCTGGAGAAACCACACTCAGCCTGCTCTTGGGAGCTCAGAGACCTGTCAGCTCAGCCTTTCCTTCCCGCTGTGTGATGGCCTGGGGGGCCTGAGAGCAGGTCACTCCATCTTCCCCTTCCTTCCTGTCCTTCCTGACCCATGCAGCTTGCCTGCTGGCCCTTCTGGACTCTTCCCCATCCCATCTCTGGTATAACAGTGAAATTCTCCTTCCTCAGTCTTTATCATGGTAACACAATTAAATAGCTACCTTTTAGAGCCCTTTCTCTATTTTAGGCCCTTTGTAAATCCACAATCCTTGCATAGTCCGTTTGACAAATTGGAACCCCAGGCTCAGAGTTTACTCCATGCATAAGTGGTGGACTTGGGCTCAGTCCTGGGCATGTCCGTCCGTGCCTGATTCTGGAGCTTATTTCTTTCTCCTGGACACAGTCACCATTCATTCATGTATCATTCATTCATCTATCATGCCATGCTATGTACCAGGCACTGTTTTAGGGACTAGATTATGGTGATGCACAAGACAGACAGGTCCTGCCTCAGAGCACAATGGGAGAGAAAACAATGCAGCAAGAAGCCCCATTTCAGGAGGGATGATCGCGGTGGACATGCGGAAACAAGCCCGTGTGTGAGAGAGCTCAGTGCAGAGAACTTCTTGATTGGGTGTTTGAGGAAGGTTACCTCAAGCTGGTGGATGCCAGACATAGCGGGGAGAAACCACTTCCCCGGAAAGTGGGGGCCAGGTGTGGAAGGGGCCTTGGGTTGGGGCAGGCTATCAGGAGGGTGGGGAGGTGCATGGCTGACCTTGGGGAAATCACAAGGTCGTGCAGGTCTCCTTAACCGCCAACTATGTAAGGGTGTCTTTGCTTTTCGTCACCAGCCCTTCTTTGTTAAGTAGTATATCCCATCTCCCCGTCAGGTTTAACGTCAAACATCTCTTCTCTCCTTGTCCCTCTTTCCTCTGGTGGGGTTCCCTAACAGGTTTTTCTCCTCCTGACACCAGAGGCTGAGGGAGCTTAAAGCAACAGTCCAGGTGGAGAGAGCGGATAGCAACAACTCCCTTGAGCTCCCCCTGGGGGCCTTTCTCTAAGATGCATGCCTCTCAGCCTCTGCTGTCCTTACAATGCTCAGTCCCCACCACACACACCTCCACTCTCCCTCTCTGCCCAGTCCCCTTCAGGTGGAAGCTTGGTGGAACCCAATGTCTGGCTTTGAATTGGGTTGCTCTCCCCACTCCCAACCTATTTATGGACCCCTCCTGGCTCTTCTCAGCTCTTGTCTGGTCCCCTGGGCTCTAGGGCCCCATGACCAGACTCAGAACCCCTAAGCCACTTTTCTGGAAGGTGCCTACAGAACACTTCAGATGACTCAATGCAAATTAAGAGCCTCATCCTGTCCCCTCTATGAGACTGTGTAAAGGGCCCCATTCCTTATTCTCGTCCCTATCAATGCTGAATATCACCCCCTTTGGAAAACTTCCCTGAGCCTCCAAATGTGGGTTAGGAGTTCCTCCTAAATGCTTCCACATGGGGCTGCCCCGACCCTCCTGTAGCACCAGCCAAGAATGGCCATCTGACGGCTCACATCTGCTACTAGAAGGGGGTCTCTGAGAACACAGGTCAACATGGTGTCTCTAGGAGTGAGAAGGGTGCCCAGCACACGTACCTGAATGAGCCTTTGGAGGTCCAGCTGGCCCACCACGTATGAGGCTGCTGCAGGCCTACTGTCGGGACCTAGCAAACCAGAGCGTGCCTTCACGTTCATGTCTGACGTGTGCGAATCCCTCTAGATTTGGGGACTCTTCAGCTTCCTCTCCGGTTTCTCCTAAAAAGTGAAAAAAAACAAGGGATCTCTGGGCTCAGCCAGGGTTGGAGGTCCAGAAGCACATGTGTCAAGAGCTCCCTGTGATGGCAAGCAGGGAAACCAGACTTCCTACGCTGGAACCGAAGGGCCTATGGGGATTCTTGCATCTGCAGGAAGGCTGCAAGACAGCCCTGTTGGGATGGCGTGGATCCCTGGCACCATCCTGGCACCGTCTAAGGCGCTGAGCCGGTCAGAAGGCAGAGGTCTGGGAGCCAGCCAGACGGGCCAATAGGGAAGCAGCGGCTTTATACACATGGACCATCCAAATCCCTTCAAGTGGTCTGTTACCCTCATATTTTATTTGGTTTGAACAAAGTTATGATTATTTTCTATATACAGAGGTAAAACAGTTATTATGGAGATAACAAAATACAAGCAAGAAACAAGAATAATAGACATTAAACACTTAAAATTTTATTATTTCCTTTTTAAAAATTAATTTCATACTATGACAATGGGATCACACTCTTCATATAATTCTTTATAACCTCTTTGGTTTTTTTTTAATAGATGCAACATATTGTGAGCAATTTTCCATACGATTGAATATCATCCCAAAGCACCTTTTTAAATGGCTGCAGCGGGTCCTGTCACACACAGGTACTGGAATTTATTTCACTAATTTCCCATGGTTGGATACTTAGGTTGGTTCCAAATTTCACTACTATAATCACCTCAGAAGTGAACATTCTTTCAGCTAAACTGCTCCATACAGCCATGATTCTTTCTTTCTTTTTTTTTTTTTTAAGATTTTATTTATTTCTTTGACAGTCAGAGATCACAAGTAGGCAGAGAGGCAGGCAGAGGCAGAGAGAGGGGGAAGCAGGCTCCCTGCTGAGCAGAGAGCCCAATGCAGGGCTCGATCCCAGGACCCTGAGATCATGACCTGAGCCAAAGGCAGAGGCTCAACCCGCTAAGCCACACAGGCACCCCCATAATTATCTCTTTAGGATAAATTGCTAGGTGTAGACTTACTTAGGTGGAAGATACAAACTTTCATAATTTTGTTAGACCTCACGCACTGCTCTCCACTGAGAAAGATTCAAATTTGGCTTCTGACAGCAGGACGGAAGGGTATGCATTGTCGCTTTGTGCCATTTCCTTCTGCCAGCGTTGCCTTTGGTGTTCAGTCTGTTTTCACTGGGAAGGTAGATGGCGGGCCATGCAATTGGCCCCAGTACCTGCCTGGGAACCCCCCACCCCACCACACACCAAAACATCAATAATCTGGTTTATGTCAAGGAAGACTGGTGAGAATATCAGCACCACACTTGAAACAATGATTTTATATTTTTTGTTATTGTTTTGGTGTTTTTGTTTTTGAGAGAGAGAGAAAGTTCATGGGGAGGAGGGGCAGAGGGAGAAGGAGATAGAACCTTAAGCAGGCTCCATGATGAATACGGAGGCTGATCTCACAACCCTGAGATCATGACCTGAACCAAAACCAAGAGTCAGACACTTGACCAACTGTGCCACCCAGGTGGCCCAAAACAATGACTTTTAAAATGCCATGATGGGAGGGGGGGTTCTGGGTGCTGGATGTGGTACTGCTTAATAGTCTCTCTCTTTCTCTCTGCCCCTCCCTTCCACTCGTCCTATCTCTCTCTTTCTCTTAAATAAATATCTTTAAAAATGCCATGATGGCCCTATCAAACACACCACAGACATTAATGGAATCTGGGGCCACAGAAACTTGGGTTTGAATCTTGACTTGGACTTGGGCAAGACAGTGCTGAGCCTCAGTTTTCTCAGCTGTAAAATGGATTCATAGGGCATCTGGGTGGCTCAGTCAGTGGAGCGTCCACCTTCGGCTCAGGTCATGATCCCAGGGTCCTGCAACTGAGTCCTGCATCAGGCTCCCTGCTCAGTGGAGAGCCTGCTTCTCCCTCTGGCACCCCCACCCCTGCTTGTTTCCTCTTTCTCTCTCTTTCTACAAAAATAAAAAAATAAAATCTTTTAAAAAATGAAATGGAATCATAATATCACATCCTGATGTGTTTAGTTGGGAATTAAATGTAATCAGGTGTTTAAAACCCACAGCTCAGAGCACCAAGTGAGCCTTCAGCCCATTAGTGGCTGGAACTACTATTAAATAGACACAATAATTTGAGCCAATATAATAAAGTGCTCAGTTGAGGCCCTTAAGAGATCTGTTAAACTGTTAAGGATGATTTCGAACTAATGTAGCAACTATTCTCATGGGAAGCAATGCCCCTAACAAGTTAATTTCTTTAAATATTTACTATATTCTGCTTTGTAATTCAGTGTTTCTTGACATTCCCTGTGAAATTTTATTTGGCTTAACAGACCCTATTTTCATAAAGCTTGTCCTAGCTAGCCTTTTCCACGGCAAAGGAAAAGCTAACTGGGGCTTAGACATCAGGTCAAAGAATCCTTGGCTGGTGCCCTTGGGAAAATGAAGATCTTGGGGTCTCAGTGAGCACCCCAGCTCAGGGCTCTGGGTGAGTCCCAGAGGTCTGTCTCATTAGCAAACTGTCAGATAATTCTTAGACCTAGCTGGGCCCCAGACTGTAAACTGGCATTGGAAATGCTGGAAGGTGACAATAAACTGGATATTTGGAGACTTGTAGAAAGAGGGAGGCTGTTTTGTTTCATTCTGGGAAAAACACTTACCGAAGTGTCATTTCTACTCTATCCAGAAGAGAACATGGTCTTCGGTCTTTGAACAAAGGTCAGCTCTCAGTTTTAAACCTTCTCTTGTGACCTTATATTTTTCTTTCTATCTGATCCCATCTCTCAGGGACCCTGGGAAGTGTGCCTTCTGGTTCAGAATGCTGGCTGGGCAGCATAGCCCAGGGTTCCACCTCCATCCCCAAAAACATAGTCATTCCCGAGGTGTGCTGTTTCCCACTGAAACGTCCTTCCGCAGTATAAGTTCTGCCTCCTACTGGGCCTGTCTGCAGAAGCCCTGTGGTTGGAAACCACTGTGTCCGTAACCAGGGGCTTCATCTGGAAAAGAGGGAGTTTTTTTGTTTTTTTGGGTTTTTTTTTTTTTAAGCTTTTATTTATTTATTTGACACAGAGAGAGAGAGCACAAGCAGGCAGAGAGGCAGGCAGAGAGAGAGGAGGAATCAGGCTCCCTGCTGAGCAGAGAGCCCAATACGGGACTCCGTCCCAGGACCCCAAGATTATGACCTGAGCCAAAGGCAGAGGCTTTAACCCACTGAGCCACCCAGGTGCCCCAAAAGGGAGTTTTTAAGTACAGTTCTGTACAGGTTCTTTCAAGGCCTCCCAGGAAGAAAAATGCTATTTTATTTTATTTATTTTACCTTGCTTCATTTCGTTTAATTTGTTATTTTTCCTATCTTTTCCTCTCCTTACAGGTTTCTGTATATCTGCCCAGGCCACGGAACTAGTTGTTGAGGTACTAGGCACTCGTCGGTCACCTTATACAACTTATTTCAAATTCTCAAAGCAATTTGAGCTGGCCAGTGGCAGCTGGTTGTCACTTCTGGCTGTCCAGGGTCACCACCCTGCTTCCAATGCATGCTTTGCATGTCCCTCGGGGGAAAGCTCCCATCAGGGCAGTCAGAGTGCAGGGGTGTGTATTATGGGCCAGTTTTCCCTATCCCTTTCCCTTTCCTTTACTGATGGGGCCATTAGACTCTTTGTGCCAGGATTTTGAGCTCTGAGCTGGGGGTGCGAAGAGCAATATGGGTTCAGCTGGAACATCAGGGGTGCCGTGCGAGCATGACCTGTCTCCCAAGGGGGGTGGCTGCGGTGTGGGGGAGCTGCCTGGCCCTCTGGAATCCCCTGACGGCTTCCCACTTCTCAACCTGTTTGCATGCCATTTATAGTTCCAGGCAGAATCTGTTTCTGCTGCTTACATCTAAAACCCTAATCTGATCTCCCGAGATCCTTTTCCTCTTTTTTTTTTTAATTTAATTTTTTTTTATTTTTGATTGAAATATAATTAACACACTATGTTACATTCATTTCGGGTGGGTAATACAGTGATTCAACAATTCTATACGTTCCTCGGTGCTCACCACCATAAGTGTACTCTTAATCCCCTTAATCTTCCCCAACCCCCCACCTACTTCCCCTCTGGCAACCACCGATTTATTCTCTGTTTTTAAGAGTCTGGGGTTTTTTGACCCCAGTTTACAGAAAAGGAAATCGAGCTCTGCATTATAGCTCTTTTGCAAAAACTCCCCTCCTGAAGAGCTCATGTCTCAAGCAATACCCGGTGCTCCCTGGGCCCCACTCCCTGGGGGGTGGGGGGGGTCGCAGCACCAGGTACCAGTGTGACTCTGGTTCGATTTCCTCACCGAGGCCTGCATCCTGGTTTATTTCCTGAGTTGTGTGTTCTGGGCAGCCAAATTCAGGTCCCTTCCACAAAGGTGGTGTGGTATTGTCTAGAGTTCTACTGGTGTGGCCCACGAAACATGTGACGTGGGACACAGGGGAACACACCCGTGTGACACATGTAAGCATTGCACACGGTGCTCACACACATCCTACCATGTGTAAGGAAAATACCCTGAGCTCACCTAACTCATGATTTCATGGGCGTTGTTCAGAAAAAGGAAAAGATTTTGTAAAAGTTTAAAAAAAGTAACTGATATAAATACTATATAAAATAGTAAATCAATAGAAGTAATGGTGGTCCTTCTTAGAGAAAACAAAAACCATAGATGAGACGGGAAGTTCTGAAATTCGAGACTCCAGGAGCATGGGAAGAACCTCTGGGGAGCGTCTCAGGCGGGACTCTGGTCCTGGATGGGAATCCAGGTGTCTCCTCTTTATTTGGGATTCAGGATCTTTAAGGTTCTGTTCACTATTGGCCCTCTGTCCTTTATCTAGAAGTACCACCAAAACCAAGCCTGGGCTGGAGAGATAGGCTTTTCCATCCGGTTGTAATGAGAAAATGATAGATGCAAGTTGAGGTTTTACTGATTATATAAAGGGGAGATCTGGGAAGCCCATGAATCAGAAAATGAAGCGTTCTGCCCAGCGTTAACCCAAGGGCGTGGATGAGGCTTGTTCTCCTCTCACTGGGGAAGCTCAAATCTGAGCCACCTTCCCCCCTGTTGTTTTCTTCCAACATTCAGTGAAAACTTATTACTGAATAAGTGACATAAGTGAAAACTTATTAAAAAAGTCAAAAGCTCTTTTTTAAAAAATTTTTAAAGATTTTATTTATTTATTTGACAGAGAGATCACAAGTAGACAGACAGGCAGGTAGACAGAGAGAGGGGGAAGCAGGCTCCCTGCCGAGCAGAGAACCCCATACTAGGCTCCATCCCAGGACCCTGAGACCATGACCCAAGCCTAAGGCAGAGGCTTAACCCACTGAGCCACCCAGGTGGCTCCAAACAACTCTTTATAAGTCTCCTCTAATTACTATTTATTTTCTGCTAAATCATTTAATTTAACTGGACCTTTGTTTCCTCATCTGTAAAATGGGAATGATGACACACAGAGAGGTTAAATTAGGTAACATATTAAAAGGTAAAAGGCTTGGTAGTATTCCATTGTATGCCTAAACCACATTGTCTTTATCCCTTCATCCACTGAGGGACATTCGTGTTGTTTCCATCTTTCGCTATTGCAAATAATGCCAGAGTGAACATGTGTGTGCTCTTTATTCCTCCTTAAAAAAGATGGAAAACCTGTCACCTGCTATGACAAGGATCACCCTTGAGGACATTGTGCTGACTGCTGTAAGCTGGACCCGGAAGGATGAATTGTATGACTGACTCCACTTACATGAGGCATCTAGAGTCATCAAGTCCTAATGAGTGAAAGAAGAAAGTAGAATGGTGGTTGCCAGGGCTGGAAGGGGAAGTGGGGCGTTGCTATTCAATGGGTCTAGAGTTTCAGTCCTGCAAGACGGAAAAGCCCCAGAGAATCTCCAGGCAGCAGGTACATATAGCTAACACTACTGTATGACACACATAAACATTTGTTAAGAGGAAAGATTTCATGTTAGGCTTTTTATCACAATAAAAAAGGAAAAGGGCATAAGTAAACAATACCATATGTTCTTTATGAATATTTGCATTTGTAGTAAGTGTATAAAAACATGGGAGAAGGCTGCCTACCACTTTTTGGCAAGCAATTGTTTTCAGAAAGCAAAGGAGAAATGGGTTTGGGGAAAAGAGATTCCATTGTATTAATGAAGTTTTAAATTTTAAAACAAAAGAATCCAAAGCAAAATGGGCAAAATACAAAGTGAAGGATATGTTGGGATTTATATCATTTATTGTGTTCGAAATATTTAACAATGGTAATTACGAATAAGACAGTGCTCACCACTGTCTTAGAAGGTCCCATAGAGAAGGTCCCAAAAAGTAGCAGTCTAATAATACAAATAATGCAAATACAAATCAAAACTCAAAGTGCACGAAGAAGTCCAAAAGAAATCCTGAAGCGAGAGGGAGCGTGCTGGAAGAGAACATGCATCCACAAGGGAAGGAAGCCAGGGCCAGAACACCATAAGCTGTCAGAGGCCCGGAGGCACACTGCTAGGGCTGGCTTCAATCCAGGGACCTGCACTGCTGGTTGAGCATGGAGCAAAATGAAGTCCCAGCTGCACGGCCTGCTCTGTTATTAGGGTCTGGATAGCAAAGCCCCTGGAGCTCTCCCATTGTTGGTGAGAATGTGAAATGGCACAGCCATGCTGGAAAATAGTTTGGTGGTTTCTGATAGTTACATTTTTCCCTTACCATGGGAACTAGCATTCCCATTCTTTGGTATTTGCCCTAGGGAAATGAAGACTTGTGTTCACACATATCTGTACATAAATGTTTATAGCAGTTCATCACTGTGAAGAAATGGAAACAACCTAGATGTCTTTCAAAATGGTGAGTGGGTAGACAAACGGCAGTATGTCTACACCACAGGCCACAACTCTGCAAGAAAACAAGCGAATTATTGACATGTGCAACATCTCAGAGGTATTCTGAGTGAAAGAAGTCGGTCTCAAAGGATCACATACTATGAGATTCCATATGCATGACATTGTCGAAAAAATGTAACAGTGACAGAGAAGTTATCAGTAATTGCCAGGTTCTAGGGATGTGGGGGTAGGAGGTAAGGATACAAAGGGGTAGCAGAAGGGAACTTTCTGGGATGTTAAAACCTGTTCTGTATCATGATTGTGGTCGTTGTCACATACCTCAGTCTTAAGGTTCATACAACTGTACACATAAAAAGTGATTATTACTGCGTGTTCATTTAAAAACATATAATTTCTTAAATCCTGATGTAACCATATACTTGGGAGGTTGTCTGCTAATATGACTAATACTTCTGAATTGAAGCAGAAAGACCCAAGCAGAAAGTACAAGCAAAAGATCAGGCATTTCTTAGAAAACATCTAGAAATCACATTCATTCATCCAACCAGCCAATCATTCTAGGTTGTTCTCACTAGCACACATCCAGGGCTCGTGGGATACAAGATATGACAGAGATGATGGAAGATACAGGAAACATGATGAAGTGTGATGAATGTTGACCAAAAAAGTACATTGATGGCTGAAAGAAAAGTTTCTGAAGTAGTTTTCACGTAAGCAAGAATTTGCCAAATTCGTATCAAATCTAGCAGCTTTCAATGACCCTTCCCGTGAGGCTGTGCCCACAGGGCTTTTTGCACATTGGCAGAAAATATTTTTGTGTTATGTTTTATATCCCTTATAAAACACAACATATCTGTCTTCAACTCCAAGTTCACTTTATGTGAAATGCAAATCTAATGTATGCATCTGTACTGGGAATTGGAGAATTTCAATTTCAACGTGTGAATTAAGCGTCCTTCTCGATGGGGATAATTAGCAATAGAGGGAACTAGGACATGAGAATGGAACCAGAAGGTCAGCAGAGGTTTATTTATTCTTTTTATTTCTTTCTCTTTACTGATTGCATTGAAGCCCTAGAAGGGATGAAAGAATGGGCCAGAGACAGACAGGGTGCGGGGACTGCCCATGCGTCCTGTGTAAGATGTTACCATGAGAGAGCCAAGACCCATAATCTTGGAGACTGGCAGTTGCCTTGAGAAATGTCTACTTGGTATGCAAACAAATGGATTAAACAGACCGTGCTTATTTCCTTTTCATGATTGACAGTATTTTGTGATGTAGGGATCCCAGGGGAAGCCAGAAGGCAGAACCCAGAAGGAAACACAATCGAAACTTGGGAGCGGGAACAGACAAGACACAGAAATAATGCCCAAGACATGTGCATCACTGGCAACAAAATAAAATAAGTTTACAAGTTTATTTTGAGATATGTTTAGAAAAAGAATATGGATGGCGGGATGGAGGGATGGCTAACTGGTGGGTGAGAAAGAGACTTTTAAGCCCTCAGTGAGGTGGAGCAAACTCCCAGGTCTTCACCTGTGGACTGCACACAGTGACTTCCTTCCAATGGGGACACATGAAAAGAGAGGGAAAGGTGCTAAGCTTACAGTAGAGAAATCTGCCAAACCATAACTCAACCAGGTGATCAAGACCTACATCCGCCATGAGAAAGCATGTCAATAGTGTGTACCCGTGATACGAGGTGATGTGAATGGCATTTCACCTCTGTGGTGTTTCTTCCCCAAACCCACATTCCCAGGCTAATTAATCATGAGAAAAGCATCATATCAGGTGAGGTACGAAAACAAACTATCCATCGATAGACAAATGAATAAAGAAAATGTGGTGTGTACACACACACACACACACGCACATGCACACAATGGAGCCCTGAGAAAGAAGGAATTCCCACCGTTTCTGATAACGCGTTGGGCATCCTGCTGAGTGAGATAAGCCAGGCAGAGAAAGCCACATATTGTATGATCTCACTCAAATGTGGGATCTAGAAAAACTGAATTCAGAGAAACAGAGAATGGTGGTTGCCAGAAGCCGGGGGATGGGGAAAATCAGGGACATGTTGGTCACAGCTTGGTGGTAATAATTAAAAATACTGTATTATATACTTGAAAGTTGCTAAGGAAGTAGATCATAAGTGTTCTAACCATTAAAAAAAAATGCTAACTACATGAGGCATTGGAGGTGTTAACTAAGTTGCTGTGGCGATCAGCTCATAGTAGCAACTCAACACACTGTGCTCCTTACACTTACACAGTGTTTCACGTCAATTATCTCACAACAAAGCTGAAAAAAAAGTATCAGTTTATTTTAACAAGAAAAGAAATTCATCAGGCAAATCCCAGTTGAGGGACATTCTACAAAATACCTGACCGTTCTTTCTCACACTGTCAAGGTCATCAACAAGTGAAGGCTAAGAAATGTCACAGCCGAGAGAAGCCTAAGGAAATAGGACAACAGAATGTAATGCAGAATCTTGGATGGGATCCTGGAACAGTAAAAGGATGTTAGGCGAAAACTAAGGAAGTCTGAAAAACTAGGAAAATCTGAAAGACCTATTTTTTATTTCACTAATAATAATACATCAGTGGGGCACCTGGGTGGCTCAGTCAGTTAAGCACCCTATTCTTGAATTCAGCTCAGGTCATGATCTCAGGATTATGAGATGGAGCCCATAGTTGGGGAGCTTTCTGCCCCCTTTATCCCTACCCATCCCCCACATGCATATTCTCTCTCCCTTTCTCTCTCTTTTAAAATATAATGTTAATAATACATCGATATTAGTTCATTAATTGTTATAAATGCACACTATATTATTGTATGATGTTAATGATCAGGAAAGTGACACATGGGACATGGGAACACTGCACAACCTTCAAATTTTCTGAAAATCCAAAACTACTCTAAAATTAAAAATATCTTTAAATAAACAAACTTAGGGGCACCTGAGTGGTGCAGTCGGTTAAGCATCCGACTCTTGGTTTCAGCTCAGGTCAAGATCTCAGAGTCCCGAGATAGAGCCCTGTGTCAGGCTCCACACTTAAGTGTGAGTCTGCTTGAGATGTTCTCTCCCTCTCCCTGCCCCTCCTGCTTGTGCACATGCTCTCTTTCTCTCTCTCTCTCTATCTCAAATAAATAAATAAATCTTTAATAAAATAAATAAACAGGGACGCCTGGGTGGCTCAGTGGGTTAAAGCCTCTGCCTTCGGCTCAGGTCATGATTCCAGGGTCCTGGGATCGAGTCCCACATCGGGCTCTCTGCTCAGCAGGGAACCTGCTTCCTCCTCTCTCTCTCTCTCTCTCTGCCTGCCTCTCTGCCTACTTGTGATCTCTGTCAATAAATAAAACCTTTAAAAAAATAAAATAAAATAAAATAAATAAACAATCAAGCTTAGCAAAATGTTAATGGTAGAATCATTGGCATGCATTATAAAATTCTTTCAACTTTGTTGTGTATTTCAAATTATTTGTAATTTTAAAAAATGAATTTTTCAAGCATTTGGTTTAAACTGCAGGGTAGGAAGGGCCTGAAAAGCATCCAGCAGCTAACAAGCAAACAAAGGCTTGTGAATTACAGTGAGCTGCATAGTACCAGTAAAAATGTGCAGATTGTCTCTGAGGTTGTCCTTTTGGTGTGCTGTGTTCACTGTTTTGTACTACTTGATATAAAATAATTTATAAGCATATTAATAGCTTCATCATCAACTTTGGTTCCCACAGCTCTGGTTTCCCCCTCGAGATTTCAAGTTTCTTAATCACAATTTCTCCTAAATGCCCCATAGTTGGAGAGATGATACGTATTTACTTATTTCCTCAGACAACCAGTCACTACACTTCACAGAATAAAACTGAGGCCAACAGAGGCCAACTGAGGCCACTTCCTGTTCTCCTACATACACATTTCTTTATAACCTCCCCACTTGACCTCTTCCTTCCACATTCAGATCCACAACCATTCAGGGTTGACCCCTCACCTTGTCTTTGCTCCTCCCCTTCCTAATCCTTCCAGGACATTTCCATTTCCCATCAATTATTTCATTGCTCTCCCAAATTTCAAATCCACTGCCCCTCTTCTTCACAGCCCCCAAAGCCTGTGAGCTTCATCTCCGAACAAGTCATGTGCTCCAAAAGCAAAACAAACCAAGCACCCAACGTTCTCTCTCTCTCTGCCTCTGTTCTCTTTTTCCCATAGCCAGGTTCCTCTGGAGGACCATCTACACTGGCCGTCTGCACATATGTTCATTTCTCAGTGTCCAACTCCACTCTGAAGCCCTTGATGAGCTCACCAATGACTTCCTCCAAAGCCCACCCCAGAGCCTTGACTCTCAGCAGCAGGTGACACTCACGACCGAGTGCTGACTGGACTGTGTCTTCTCCTCTGGCTCCCAGGACCCACTCTCCTCCCCTCATCTGTTTGGCTGATCCTTGTCAGCCTCTCTTGCTGGTTCCTCTTCCTCTGGTCACCCTGATAAACATCAGAGCTCTGTCTTTGGCCTTCTTATCATGCTCTAACACACTCTTCCTGCATGATCCTTCCAATGCCTCCATTGCTCTGACGACCCCCAGATCTGCGATTTCCCACAAAATACCAAGAGCCAACATTGTAGCTTGTTGTGAGGACCAACTATGCCCTTGGCACTGTTTAAGCATTTTATATACATTATCTCCTCTGACCTTTACAACAACCCTAGGAAGGTGCCACTAATATCTTTGTCCCATTTTACTGAGTATAAACAGATTCCCAAACATCCAAATTCATACAGTTTGAAGTCAGGATCTGAACGCTGACCTATGCTCTGACCACCACACTATGCTCCTTTCAGAACATCTCCACCTGGAGATTTTTCATCCATCTCAAACTCAACAACATGGTCCAAATGGAACTTACAATTTTTTCCCCCAAATTGTTTCCATTATATTTCCAGAAGAGGATCCTGGCTTGGTGAGGCCAAAGGCTTCCACAAATGGACAGAGAAAGTTCTTTGAGAAAAATAAAAGAGTGAATATGAAATCAGGTACAGGGTCTTGAAAGTGGCCCATGAAAGTGAGGGATCCTGACATGTGAGTTTCGTTAGCTTCATAATGAACACCCCCTAACCCCCTAATACATTGTGTATTTCAGTGACCAGCACATAGTCAGTCTAGTTGGAAACCTGGGAGCCTTCCTCTCCTTCCATTCCCTCCCTTTTTCCTTCCTTGTCCATTAGGAACCAAGGATACAATCTTATAAAATCTCTCTTCCTCACACCTCTGGTGTATCTCTCTACCTCCTTACATAGACCATCTTCTCATGGCTCAGGTCCTCATCTCCCCAGGACCACCTCTCATTGCTCACTTGGACCACTACCATAGTCTATCTACCTCCTTCCTGCCTTGGCACGGACTTTCCCCAGCACATTTCCTGTGCTAGAGCAGGGTGGGTGGCTATCAGAATCACACATCTAATCAACCTTTCTGTGACTTCCCCCATCCTCCAGTAAGGTCTAAATTCTCTAGTCTGGTCAGTCTTGCCAGGCTTACTTCCACCATGCTTTCTTTCTGTTCCTTTCTTCAAGAAATAACTCTTGAGTACCTATTCTTGAGTACTATTATCAAGTGCCGATACTAGGGTAACCAGATGCTAAACACTGACATCATAGTAGTGAACAGTACAAGATCCTACATATCCCGTGCTTCACAAAACCAAAGAGCTTACAGTTTATAGGCTATGGAGGACCGGATTCAACCTCTTTGCCTTTTCCTGGGCTGTAGGAGAACCTCTTAAATTCACTGATCACCTAATTGCTATTTATTCTTCATGGCTGGAAGTGTCACCTCCCTATCATCCACCAGCAAGAATGGATCCCTTCTCCTTTCTATTTCAGGTATGCCCTTTTCTTCTCCCAGATCATCTATTCTATCTAGCCACATCTACCTGACTATGAGAAGGTCTCCCTTACTTCACACCAGAGAGACAGCATTTTATTCATCTCTATACCCCCAGTGGAACCTGGGACTCGTAGATACCATCCGTCCATCCATTTGCCTAACCATTCATCAGTTTGTCAATTCAGTTATTTGTCTATCCATATATCCATCTGTCCACCTCTCTGTCTGTCCATCCGTCTATCCATCCATCAATCTAACTGTCCACCCATCCACCCATCCATCCATCCATCCATCCACTCATCCATATAATAAATATTTCTGAATATCCTCCATGTATCAGCCATTTTTCCAGGCTACATTGATATAAAGGACAACAAGAGAGATGAAGTCCTACTCTCACTAACCCTACACTCTAATGGGGGGGGGCACAGAATATGGAAAGAAAAGAAGCAAATAAACAAAATATGTGAGCGAGATCTATAAAGTAAATCAACCAAGGTAATATCGCAGAGGGTGTTGCTTTATAATGGATGATCAGGTCACCTCATAAGCAGGTGGCTTTTGTAATGAGCCCCAAATGGTAATAAAGGAGCAGCCAAACAAAGAGTGGGAGAAAGCCCTGATTAGGGAATGAGCTTTGTGTGTTTGAGGAACAGAAGAGAGCAGAGCAAGCAGGTGGAGGGGTGGGAGGGGAGGTTGGAGAGGTCCACAGGGACAGGATCATGCAGCACCTGGGGGTCGTATGAGAACTTGGGAAACACAGAAGTTCAGCAGTAGTTGGCCCAGATTTTGAATCCTTTCTCTGGCATGCATCTCTACATGTATGACCTTGGACAAGCCACTTTACCTCTTAGCTTCAGTGTCCCCACTATGACATGGGGACATAAGTACCTATGTCACTGGGTCTGGGGGAAAGATTAAATAAGACATTTTGGTACAATAATAGGTTTTGAAAAACACGATTTGCTCGCTTTCCTTTTCTCACTTTGAATAAACCATGGCCTTGTTGCATAAAAGTTAAGTTGTACCTTAATTGCCTTTGTGCTTCGCCCGTATTCTACCAGAGTGAGAAAATGGCAAAATCCTGGGCTGGGTCTCAGTTCCCCATATTGTTTATATCCAAGCTGATATTTCCCACGTGTGGGAGTAAAAAAAGAAATGCAAAACAAAAACCTAAACAGCTTCACTTCCTGTCCCTCAAGATCCCGCATGGCCATCCCATCGCCCCCAAAGTGGAACTGCATGTCGACACAAGTGGCAGAGGAAGGAAGGCGGGGTGGCCTCTCTAGGCTTTAGCAGCCCAGGAGGAGGCGAGACCTGGGACTCCAGGAACGGCACCCGATGGCGCCTCCCAGGGCCCCCCGAAGCTGCCTTGTGACGCGCCTTGCCTTCCTGGAGTGGGAGCAGGTCATTTGGCTTCACGTGGCTCTCATTCCGTTCTTTTTTTTCTTCTTGCAAGAATGTCCAAACAGACTTTGGGCCACACCAGACCTGTTCCGAGGAGGCCAACTGAGAACACACACACACACACACACACTCACACACACACACACACACACAGGCACGCACGCACACCCCAGTCCCAGTTCCTCACCACTGCCCCGCCCCCCAACCCCAGGAAGTAGGTTTCTCAACCAGCAAGACCGCGTATGAGTCAGAGGCGATTCCATTTTGTTTGGGGGCATCACACCGCCCTCTCTCTCTTGGGGTCAAAGGGGCTGCTGAGAAGGAGAGGTGGTTCTGACCCAGAGGGAAATTCCCACATCTGTACAGTGGCTTGGAAAGCTCTTGGCCCCTTTGCTCATCTCTCTCAAGGGGCAAGGATGCTGTTGTTGCTGGTGAGGGCTCATGCTCCTGGGACGAGGCTCAGGGGTGGGGTTGGTGCCTCTGGTGTGAGGTGTGGATGGTGGGCCGAGCAAGGGAAAGGAGGCTGCTAGAAACTGAGCGAGCTCCAATGTGAGTGTCAAGGGGAGTATGTGCACGCGTGTACTCAAATTCATGTGCTACGGGAAGGCACGGGAAGGAAAACTAAGGCCACTCATATCTGGCCCCACAGCTAGTTACTGGTGCTTTCACACTTTCCTTCAGGAGCTGCTGCCTCCTGGAAGACAATCAATGAGAACCGCGTGGCACGCTCCCATCAGGCCTGCTCCCCCTTCTCCTCCTCTCCCGCACCCTCAGTCCATGAGGGAATGTGATGAGGTCTGTTGCTCCCACAGTTTCTCTGCCCCCAACTCAGCTCAGACTAAGCAAAGAAGTGGGGCGGGGCCTTCTCTCCAAAGAGTATCACAGTGATAAGAGGGGAAAGGGGTCTGAGGGGAGAGGACCCCCGGAACCTATGAGGGGTGTTTCTACAGCTCCTTGAGGATGGAGAAGAGGAGTCTTCAGGAAGGTTTGGATCAGGCATCTTCTGCTGTTTTCCTTGCTCTGGTGAAAAGATGCTTCCTGGCTCTTGTGACTGACCTACAGGCTCTCTGTCATCCTTGAAAGGCACAGAGAGGAGAGAGACAAACCAAGCAAGTCCAACAGACTCTAAAAGCATCCATAGCTCTGATCGTGAGCGCTGCCCTGCGGACACGCTCTGTCTGCAGCCCTCCCATCCGGGGCTACGCAGAGGCTGCCACAGGGCTGTTCTGGTGACCCAAACCCAGTCACAGAGGTTCAGGGTGAGTGGGTGCCCAGCCATTCCTCCCCGACGAGAGGTCAGGGCAAAATGGCACTGGCCCGACAAATCCCAGGGAGAAGAGAAATCCAGACAGTCATTCAGGAAACAGAAGACACTTCATGGAACCCAGAGATGGGACAGACGCCTACACATGCCTTTTAGGAAAAAAGGGAACGTGACAAACAGATATCGTCAGTGAGGGTTTATCGGAAAAGAAAACATCTTGCCTACAACCCAGGGTGGGGACGCGTCAGGGGCGTTTCTGAGTTTGAGTTCTGGTCACCATGATTTCCCAGCCCAAGGCCAAGACGACAAGATGGCCTTGGCTCTGCCAGCCAGGCACTGCCTCAAAGTTTCCTCCACTCCCAAGGCACAGGGCTCACAAGGGCTTCCTCTTAGATAACCCAAAACCTAAGTAATGCTGGAGCCTACTGCCCAGGCCTTGGCTTAACTGAGGCTGGGTTGTGCTGACCCCAGCAGAGGGCAGAGCAGCATGGCTCCCTTCTCCCAGCTCCCTGCCGCTGCCCCCACGTAGTCCATAGCAACCCGAAATGCTTTAGCCAAGATGCAGCCTTTCTCCAGTGGTGGCAAAGTCCAAGCCAGAACAGCTCCTAAGCCTGCAGGTGGCCTAAGTGTTAGGAAGACCCGAAGCTGCTGCTTTGAGCATCAGTGCTGTGGATTGTGTGAGAAGCCCAGGAACGTACAGGAGGCTGAAGCCTCTCATCTGGGGATCCCCCCACACCCGGTCCCTTATATGGGGAGACTGCGAGAAGGGTGCAAGCCTCTCCCCAACCCTCCATCAGCACCCTCGCCCCCATGGAGATCCTGCCTGGTCACTGCCCCCTGCTAAGAGGAATGCACCCTTTCAGCAAAACAGCGTTGCTTTGCTGTTCAGTTCAGGTGAACCCCTGAACTGAAAAGAATAGGAATCCAGTGGCCGTGCTCCCTCCCAAGGAAATGTGCTGTTTCTCTGGAAGACTGCAGAAGCCCCAGATGCATTTGGCATGCAAAACTAAATCAGCAGAACAGCAGGGCCAGTTCCGTTGGCTGGAAGAAAGAGGATGCAGAATGTGGCTTTTCAGTTCCTGGGGCTTCAGGAGCTCCGAAACTCACTTTCTCCCCAACTTTGTTGCACTGTCATCAATGGTGGGGAAAACTCGGCCTCTTCCTTCCATTGTGTTGAGGTTCCTGCGGCCTCAGTTTACAAGTCAGTGGAATGGAAAATCGTATTTTATTTTATTTTAAAGATTTTTTTTCAAATTTTATTTATTTGACAGACAGAGATCACAAGTTGGCAGAGAGGCAGGCAGAGAGAGAGGGGGAAGCAGGCTCCCTGCTGAGCAGAGAGCCCGATGTGGGGCTTGATCCCAGGACCCTGGGATCATGACCTAAGCTGAAGGCAGAGGCTTTAACCCACTGAGCCACCCAGGCGCCCCAGAAAATCTCATTTTAAACTCTTTACTTACAGTGTGGGAGAGACAGTGGTAACCATCATGGGCCTTTCTGCAGCCTGTCCCCCGCTCCATGGCCCTCTCTCTTTCTCCCCCGCCTTCGCTTGTGCTTTCTCTTTTCCTCCCATCCTCTGGGTCCTCTGGCCTCACTCTCTGCCCACCTCCAGGCTGGAAGACCAGAGTCTGCCTTTTCCTGGTTAAAATGTCCTACTTTGCAGAAGCATATCCAATTTATGACTCTGCCCTCCCCAGCTGGGGATGATGTTTATTTACATTTAGGAATGTGAGGAAAGAGTCTTAGCTATGAGTTTCTGAGGCCAGGGAAAATTACAGCGATACATAAAAGGATTTGCCCTCACCAAGGTGCGGAGCTGGTACTGGGCTCATGAGACTGTGGGGCTCCAGGAAGGCAGTGTCAGAAGGAGGGGGTCTGACGCTCCTTCTGACTTCAGAAACTAACTGCCCCAATGTCCCCAAGCCAAGAAACAAGGAGAGAAGAAAAGAGGGAAAGAGAGAGGCAGAGCAAGACAATAGAGACAGAAAGACCAAAAATCAGAAGGGTGAAGGAAAAGAAAAAAAGTGAGACAGTTGTTAAATATTTTTAAAAATCATTAATAAGATATGAAAAGAGAAGAAAGGGTTTAAAAAGGATTTTTCGGTATTTACTACGAAACAAAAAAACCCCACAGCAGGTAACTGGTGAACCCAATCCCCAGGGCCTTTGGTCCTGTCCTGTAGGATGACTTATAGGTATAAGGCATTATCCAGGGGTACAGGGTGTCTGAGAAATACAGTATACCAGACACAGAAGTTTGTCCTAGCGGCCCAGGGCACGAGTTGTTCTGTCTGGGGGGTTTCATGTCCCCTTGTCCCCTGCTGGGGATCTACTGTCCTACTGCTGTCCCCAAGCTGGAGATGAGGTCATAAAGGGAGACTGTAGGCCCAGGACCATACAGCCCCCACTTGGAAATCTGGGTCTAACTTACGAGTTGTGAGTCTAAACCAAATCACCTAATCTCTCAGAAACTTGGTTTTCCCCTCCGGAAAATGGAGATATTAACATCTCACCGCATGATTATAAGATCTGTTCATGATATTAGTGTCCTTTTCACAAGGAAACAGGTCAAGGTTTCCGCACATGACCACAATGCATTCAGCACTGCACTGAGTCTGGGCTTTACCTTCATGATCCCAGGTGTTCTTCCCACCATCGCCAGGTAAGGATCACAAAACACCTTCACTCATTACATGACACCCAGAAAGACAAAGCCAAGAGCTATGTTGACCAGGGGGCTCCGAAACCCCTCCCTGTTAGCAGCCAACACGTCATCGGTGACCAAAAAATGTGAGCTTCTTCTCTTTATCCTGCCTGTCGCCTTTCTGGTTTTCTCTTTGGACAGGCCCATTGCCAGCAAACAGAGCCCAGCCCTGCACAGCTGCCGATCCCTGGAGAAGCAGCTCGGCCCTGGCAGGGATGGGGAGGGCCCCAGTCCTCAACTTGTGGGCCAAAAGCTGGCTAAGTCATCTTGGACGAAGTCATTCATGAAATGAAGTCATTTCATCCTCTGTGGCCTCAGACTCCTCATCTCTAAAATGGAGATGGAGACGATGGGATGCGTCCTCCTGCCCAGACAGGCTGTTTCGGGGACCCAGGGTAGGGAGGTGGTATTACTAGTCCAGGGAGCAACCACAGCTCACCAGACAGGCACAATTCCCTTCCTTTGCCTCAGCCCATCTAGGAGCCTGGCTTTGACCCCTGGACCCCGTGGGCCAAGGGATAAGACAGGCCCAGTCTAGGTTCTGGCTACGTCCATACTTTGGAGGGGGACAAAGAGGAACCACACGTCTGTAATTCATTCAAATCTGGGATTTGGGCCTCAATCTGTTGGAAAAACAGTCAAATTTCAGGACAGATGAATAGGCTAAGGGCTCAGACGCAGGGAGCTTCAAGTCTCTGATCTGTCCCTTGCTAGCCCCATGACCAAGACAGGTCACCAGCCTTCCCAGCCGTAGATTCCTCCCCTGTAGCTTGGGGTGTGGTACCTCCAAGGGTGGCTGCAACAAGACTTGGGAGATACACAGCCCGGCCTCTGGCACCCAGCAAATCCTCCCCGCCGTGGCTGCTTCCGCTCCTGTGCCTTTGCAGAGCCCGGGGGGCTGTGCGCTCTGGCTTCCTGCCCCCCCACCTGAACCTAACGTGGGGCCTCACCCCGCCACCGCTGCCCACAAGCCAGTGCAAGACCGCTGACAAGGTATAAGAAACAGCGCTTGAAAAATGAAGACTCTGTGCTGCTCATGGATTTTCTATTTAAATTTACTGATTCCCTAATTATAATCTCAGCAAGAAGGAAGACCGCGGACCAGCGGGGGTTGTCACAGAGCAATTACTTGGCAATTTTCTTTTTTCCAGTGAAAGCAAAGGGAGGTAGAGGAGCAGGACGAAGGATAGAGTGCAGATTCCTTACCCTTCCCTTATCTGGGCTTAATGTTCCCTTCCCGTTGGAGGCGACTCAGCACTTGGAGGGCAGGTTGTGGGGATGGTCCTGGGGGTGGGGGTGGGGGATAGGGGCCAGCAGTGGAAGGGGAGTGCGGGGGAAATTACCCATAGACTTACTTCTCTTTGGCATTTCCTTCCTTCTTGAAAAGTCAAAGCAGGCCTGCTCATCCCTTCCCTCCTGAGTACATACCCATTGCATAGATCTTTTATGTTGTTGTTTTCTTTTCAGATTTCCAAAAGAAAAAGAACACTTGCTGAGAAATACCCAAGGAGCTTGCCAGAGTCAGGCCCCAGAGTCTAGGTACAGAATCAGCCCCTGGCAGCTAGGGGTGGGCACTGACTTAGACACTGGACCTGCACACCACCACTGATCATCGTGTCCCTGGGCAACTCAATTCAACAACTCTAGGGTTTCTAAGGTCATAGGCTCTAGAAGTATCAGACACAGAAAAGGATGGCTGGAGACCTGCCTTGTGCTCCGTGCAAAATGACCCCAAAGAGCACATGATCGTTTGCAGAATCTCAGATCCAGAAGGGCCCTACGCAGGCAATTTCCGAGCATAAGAACCAAGCCTCGAGTCAGATTCATGGGGCTTAAAAATCTGCTTCCGGCACCACTTACTAGAACAACCTTGGCTACATGCAGCACCTCTCCGTGCCTCGGTCTCCTCAACTGTTAAAGTGAGTTAGTAAGAGACCCATCCTCCCAGAGGATAGCATGAGATTGTGCATGCACGCACACTCACAGAAGCACATGTCCACAGAGGAATGCCCACAAACACATCCCCAGTACCTCTCAGAGTGCCCAGCACATACGAGCTGCTAGCAGCTGCTGTTTATTGCTCGAGGCTTACTAGAGACTATACATATACTCACTTAGTCCTCACTACCACCCATCTGGTAAGTTACGGTTTTGTCCTGTTTTACAGAAGGGGAAACTGAGGCTCGGAGGCAGGAGGTAACTGGCGCAAGGTTAAAGAAGCAGTAAGGCTGGAGCCACTGGTTTATTCATAAAATATTGACGGCTTTCCTTGTGCCAGACTCTATTCAAGGCACCGGGGATTTTGTGGTCCACGGGACAGACAATGATCCTGGTCTCTCGGCAATCACATCTAGGTGGGGAAAATTTGGAAACAATTTCGTCTAACTCCAGAGCCCACAGGTCTGAGCATCGAGCTGTCTCCTTGATAGGTGATGGGTCTTATTGTCGTGGTGAAGCACACAGCCGAGCCTCTCCCATCCCCCATCCTGTGTCTGGGCTCCCAGGATGCTGTATTAGTGGCACTAGCTGAGAAGAGCCCTGATCTGGGGATGGGGGTACAGGGGAAAGGTGGAAACAGACCACCAGGTTCAGGGTGGGCATCATTAAGATCTCGCAAACTGAGGAGAAACAGCAGTCATTTTGTAGTCCAATCTAGACTTTGCTTCCTGTGATTCTTGAAAACATTTTCCAAAGTCTGTTGAGACCTTTCCGATACAAGGAGGGAGAACTGCTTCTCCCACAACCCCAGACCCACACCTTCTCTGGGACAGAAGGGCGGCCACACCTGGCCAGGTGGGCTACAGTGGGGAGTGGTAACTTGGGCTCGCTCTAGTGAGGCAGCTAAGCAGTGCAAGAAACACCTGCGTCCTGGGCACAAAGCCACCTCTGCAGGACTTCCGTCCCATCAAGAAGATGACAGATGATGGGGTTGAGTGAGTCGTGGTCAAAATGGCACCTCCTGCGGCTATCAAGGACAGCAACAACTTCCAGCTGGAGCTGTCTGGAATGCTCACTCTTTTGAGGTACTTGCCTCTCAACCTGAACATCCCCCAGCTGTGTACATACAGATTCCTGGGTGGCCCCCTCTCAGGCCTCCCACTGGAGGTGGCCTCCTCACCATCCTCCTTGCCACAATGAGCACACACTGTTTCTTCTGCTGGGCCTGCTGGGTAGGGCTTGCCCCTGACTCCAGCCTGCTTATCACCACCCCATCGGGCTAGAGATTGGTCCTGAGGCCCATTTCCAGTCTCAGCTTTGCCTCCTGGAAACCACCCCACAGTATTTTTGGAGCCACTTAACATCCTAATGATTAGCAAACTATTGCAACCAGATGCCTAGGCTCTGCTGAGTCAGCAGAGGTCCCAACAGCGGTGAGGAGCAGACCCTGGCCAGTGTGACTTGGAAGGAGTCACATGACCTCTCAGGGCTGCAGTCTCCTTGTCTGAAAATTGAAACAAATTACTGAGGTTAAAGGGGACAAAATATGGGAAAGCACTCTGGGAAGTATAATGCACAAGCTGTTATTAGTATTTCTATTATGTTTGAAACAGAGAGGTCAGCTGAGATGTCTTATCTTTTAAGACTCAAATGGGTTTTGTCTGAATATACCTCCAACAAGCAGTGGTCCCTTTCCTCTCCCAATCTCTCCCCTATTATGTACATGGGGGCGTATGAGTAAGATGGGGTTTTTCCCAGACACATGGACCTCAGAGCACCTGCTTCCACTGAATTATGCTACTTTAGGGACCTGCTTGGTTTCCTATGTGCCCTGGTCCTACTCTACATCAAATCTATCTAAATTTGTTGTAGCCCTTCTCTTAATTTTCATTAAAAAAAAATCTGACAAGTCCCTGTGGGTAGCCAGCTTCATAGTAGACAAAAGGAGGTTACCTCACAGCCACACAGACAAACTGAAAGTTGAATGTCAGACATGCATCTTCCTAAACATCCACTGGCTACTTCTGGTACCTTGAGGTCAGCCTCCCTCTCCTCTTTCCTAAGCCCTCATCAGCTCTCTCCCATCCCAGTTCCTGCTGGTTTCTACAACAGAGATGTTTAAATATCTCTTTCTGTGTCTTCTGTCAACCATTGTTTATCAAGGCAAACTTCAGGACCCACATCCCAAGACAATTCCTTCCCCGAGAGAAATGTAGGAGCCAGCTCTTGGGATAATAACTTCTTCCTGTCCACTGCGTTTTTATTTATCTCTGGGCTCCCCATCTCTGTGGGCCAGGAGCTGGGGAGAAGGAGGGCTGACGGGATGCCACCATGGGGGTGGGGCATGTGAAAGACCCCAGAGAGAGCCTCCAAGGCCTCCTCTTATTCTGCCTCACAGTTCCTTTTGCAGGGTCTTAGCTCCTCAAGTAGAAGTCAGGGAGTCAACTCAAGCATTGTTCCATCTACATGGCAGGGTCATAGTAAAGGTGTGTCCTGTGAGGGCGTGGTCCACTGACATTTTGGGGGAGGCAGGACCCATACCCTTTCTAACCTAAGCTGAAACCACATAAAGAAGGGGGCCCAGGAAACTCACATTATGTCTAATCCTTTGTGCTCTTGCTCAGGAGACTTCAAAGCCCACAGATACCTTGTGCTCAGACTCCTGGCCAGAGACAGAGACAAGAGCTATGAGTGGTAAGGAGGCAAGACACGCAGTAATTCCAGATTCCAGATAATTCCATGTGGGCTCAGAACACCTGGACGGGCCAGTGATGGGTCTCAGCTTCTTCATGTGTGTAGTGGGCTCTGTGGTTATTACAACAACAGCAGCACCAACAACTGCAAATGGTAACGGCTGCTGTTATTTGAGCACGTATTACGTGCCAGATCCCACCACACCTTTCACTGGATATGATAATCCTGCGATGCTAGTACTGTGATGACCCTCATTTTACAGATCAGGAAGCTGAGGCTTCAGCATCTTTCTCTGTCTAAAGTCACACGGCTGCAGGTGTAGGAGCTGGGCTTTTAACCACCATGCGGCACTGTCTCTAGAGCAGTGGGCCATGTAGTGCTTGTGTACAATTTGCAATTTAGAAATGAAATTCTCATGTATTGTTTTGTTTCTCCCCATCTAGAAACACCCAGCCTGGAAGCTCTTCAAAAAATGTAACACAAACAAGAAACCGAGGTTTGCACACATACAAGGGTCTGTCCGCCTTCCCTTTGCTCTAGGAACGTGAGGGTGATGCAGAAGGAAGGGGTATTGACTTCACAGCAGAGAGATCACTGAGGACAGGCATGGGTTGGTGGGGGGGTATCTATAAAAGGAGTGACAGACGCTTTCCCCACCACGAGCAAGCTTACGCACTTGGAGAAAAATGCGATGGAGAAAAATGACCCAAACCACCCAAAAAGGCTGAGAGTCACCTCTGGCGTGCCTATTGCCTCTTGCCCTTCCCGGAACACAACAGCTTGGCACTGGCTTGAATTCCTCTAGGAGTTGAGTTGGTTTTGCCATCTGAGGCACTGGGCACGGTGACAAGTTATCTCAGCTCTGCAGTGAGCATCACACCAGAGTGTGGAAATACTCAGCACCCCACTTCGCAAACACCCCACTGTATCCTGCCTGCCCATTAGCCACCCAGGATCCTGCCAGCCCCTCTGGGCACTGATGTAATTACCAATAAGAGGATGAATATTTAAAGGGACTTTTATTTAACCTGTAAATGCTTCCTCTCCGAACTCCCTCCATCGCTGTGTCTGGATGGATTCTAGAAGGAATGTTCTTAGACCCAGAGCTGCCTGAGGTTTTGCCTTGTGAATGATCATGTGACCGTCCTCCCTTCTTTCTTGGTATGGGGCCTTAAAGGTGGAGGTGACCAGTCATTCTGGCCTAGCTGGGAACATTAAGATCAGCTCCCTTATTCTGCAGGGGACCGGGCCAGACAGGACCCTGACTTGTGGGAGAAGGGGAAGAGTCACAAAAAAAGGGACTGGGCTCCCATGATGGATTACCCCTTTACTATTATTGACCTCCCACCTCATTACCACAGATGGGTAGTTTCTCCCTAGAGCCAACCCTACCGACCCTTGATCTCAGACTCCTGGCCTCCAGAGATGAGATCCCTGCTGTCTTAAGCCCCATAGTACAGGTGATTTGTTACAGCGGCCATGGGAAACTGACGCCAAGCGGAGAGGACAGGGGAGAGTTGGAAATGACTCCCAGTTTTACAGCCCGGGTGTCCTAGAGGCTGATGATGTGGTTTGTTGAGCTACAGAATGTCAGAGAAGCCATCTGGGCTATTTGCAAAGAGCAGGACCTAGGGACATAGGTCAGGTGTACGGTGATGAGAAAGCAGGTGAACAGAGACATCCAGAACCCATTGTATCTAGGAATTGGGACCCCAGCCCCAATCTCTGCACTTTGGGGGGCTGTGTCCTGCTTTCAGTGACCCTGGGAGGCAGACGGGGAGGCAGCCTTGACACATTAGAGGGCTCTCTGGTGGTCAGAGGGGGCACCTGGAGCCCACAGCTGTGGTCTTTGGGGTCCAGCTTCAACTGGTTCTGCTCTTTCCATGATTACAAAATAAAGGGGTCCACGTGGTGGTCCAGGACCAAGTCCATTTGTAAGTGTAGAGTGCTATCAGGGCAGGAGAAGACAACAATGGGCAGGACGTGTCAATGGGCAACAATGGGTTAGCAGTTGGGGACACGGAGAAGGGGAGGCTTCAAAGACCAACTTGGGGAGGCTTCAAAGACCAACTTGGTCTCTTCCCATCTCTTGCCTGGGAGAAGCTGCAGCAGCTCACCCCTGCTTCCCGCCAGTCCTGCGCCAAACTGTGGTCCCTCCAGCCCACAGCTAGGCCCTGCAAACCCACTCACGCAGTTGAGTGCAGAGGACATCGGACCCCAACTGGCGAGCTGCCCTGCCCTCCATGCAAATGAGCCTGAAGACTTCCAGCCAACAGTGCTGATGAATTTCCATCAGCCCTTAGGCCTCATTTTCCCACAGTTGCAGCAGGGAGAAGACACAGGGTCCCACTGAGATCATGGAGCTGCCAGGACCCCAGAGCAAGGCGTATCCCTCTCTAAGGACCCACTTCTACAGAAGGGAATTTTTTCCTGAGACTTAGAGGAAAAATAAAATCTGATTTAATTCTTAGGAAATTGCCTTTTTACCCAACTGTGTAAGCCTGTATTTAAATGCTAATATGTTTGGCCTGTTGGGAGGCTGCATTTAATATTTTTTTTCCTGAGCAGTAACAAAAAGTCATTTATTTATGAGAATTCTAGAGTCCCCACCTCACTTCTGAGCTCCTCATCTTCGTTTGTGCCTACCAGCTGGATGAGGTTCTCCCCAAGGCATATGAAATCTGTAACCATCTCCCTCCCCAGACCAGATACATTTCCTGGTTTTGTTTCCAGAACTGCTTTTGACCCCCTCCTGTTCTCCAGACTTCCCCCAATCAGTCAGCAGCCCCAATGACTCAACCCTTTCCATTGAGGCCAAATCACCAAATCTGACAGAGCCCCCACTTTCTCATCTGTAAAATGGGTGTAGAAAGTAATACTGACTTCAGGCGTTTGTTATAAGATCCAGGTAATCCAAGCACAACCCCCAGCACAGCATCTGATAACAGACCTACAAGTCATGATGATTATTTTTATAATGACCATGACCCCCATGGAACCTGCCCTCTTCATCTTCCTGGTTATTCTATCGTGAGCCGATCCGTGAGCTCTGCTGATTAGAAAACACTGACCAGTCACTATTTGCTTCAAGTATTTGCGTGCTCTGAAGATCTTTACTTTATACACTTGTCTGCTTAT
Source organism: Lontra canadensis (assembly GCF_010015895.1). Classification (NCBI taxonomy): domain Eukaryota; kingdom Metazoa; phylum Chordata; class Mammalia; order Carnivora; family Mustelidae; genus Lontra; species Lontra canadensis. Next base: position 33,908,859 of record NW_022630999.1, read on the forward strand.
TTATAGTCTGAACACACCCCACTCCACTTCTAAAATGCAATTTCCACTAGGGAAGACATGCTATCTTATTTACTGGTGTATCCCCGATACCCAGCACAAGGTGGGATTCTACAGCTTTGGAAGGGAAGACACCTGGCCTGGCTGGTTATTAAACTACCAGCCCCCAGCTTCAAGGGCTCCCTTCTCCGCCCTTGCTTGGTGCTGCTGGGTTGGGACTCTGCAAGCCACATTTCTGCTTTGCCAGCAGCCCCAAGATCAGCTCTGCCAGTAGGGGGACAGGGAGGAGGGACCCATCTTCCTTCCCAGCAGCTTCCTGCTCCCACGTGTATCCCCTGTGCAACTAGCAAGGGCATCGGGTTCCGGTGGCAGTGGTTGGTTAGTTTCTGGTGCATAGTTTTCAAACTCCCAGAGTCAACCTGAATATTCTCCTTCAGAGACACCAGCACCAGCCAGCCAGCACCCTGTCCTCAGAGGACCGGGTCTCAGACTCAGGGAGCCCCTCCTCCACGCTCCTAGGTTCTGAGAATCCCAGTCCTCTCCTTGTCTGCCCCCTGCCCAGAGCTAGAGCTGGCCTCTGCTTCCCACAGATACCACGTCTGTGATTCCTCAGCATCCCCTGCTCCTCGTTGGTCCTCCATATGCATATAACAAGTCTTTATATGAAATTCTTACTGTCGAAAGAGCCAGAGTGGCTGTGTCTCCTGGCCACAGCAAGCCTGCATCTGTGCCTAGCCATCCCCATCTCCACTCCCACCCCCACAGCCATGGCCACGAAAGAAATTCCTTCCAATGACGTTGGTCTCAACTCACTCCATGGTGCGTCCAAGGATGGGGGTTTATGATTATAATAGCTGTTTGTTTCTTTCAAATCAAGGCAAAATATGTCTCACTCAAACTCCCAGTTGTTTTCATCTGGAGCCCTGGTGAGATACGAAATAAATATCCATGAAATTTAGAGCCAAATGTCAAATGGCCTTAGGCTCCAATTCTGCCTCAGCTGTGTGCCTATCAACAAGTCACTTTCCCTCTCTGGGCCTCTTTCCTCACCTACAGAAGGGGTAGCATAATAATACTTGCCTCGTAGGGTTGTGAGGATTACGTATGTGAAGGGAAGTCCTTGGAGCAGTTGCCTGAGCATAGAAGGCTCTCAGCAAATGTTGCTGTCAATGTCACCAGCCTTTCAACCTTCTAAAGGACAACATGTCTGTCCTGTCTTCGCCTTGCTCTCAGAGAAGTCAGCATACTCTTGTGGGCATAGACGACATCTGGAGCCCCCATCTGCTTCTCCTTCTGTCCCCCAGAAGTGCCATGTGAAGATTCTTATGAACCGTATGAGGCGGAGTGATAACGCAGCCTTCCCAAGTTCCTTTGGCTAAGGCACATCTGTGACAGGGACGCTGACTAATGACAGACCTGTGGATGAGCTAATTTCCCTGGTGCCACCTGAATGCTCCATTTCTGTGTGTCCCTTCCCAGTCCTTATTTGCGGAATAGCATGTTCCTTGAGCAGAGAATGATTTTTCTCCCGTACTCTTCTGGTATGAATTTAACACTGGTACAACCGGCCTTCCCTTCCTGGGAATGTTCTTGGCACACTACGCACCTTGCCCACATTTCTGGAGGTTTTGCTGTGTGATATTTTGAGGGCTTCTGTCCCTCTCCGGGCCTGAGTCATTTCTCTAACACAGAGAGTTCAAGTTCTTGATCCTTGCTGGGATCGGAGGAGAGTCTGAAATGCTTCGTATTTGAGTTACGACGAAGGGAGATTAAAAAATGGAAGCCTGGCCCCAGGATCATAATCACAAAGGTTTACCAGCACAGCCTTGACTTTTATGCGATGGTGTTAGGATCCAGGGGCAGGAGTGGTGACACTGAACAGTGGCAGCAATTGGACAGTGATATTGACCTTTGCATTCACAGAGTGACCTATGCCAGGCACTATATTTAGTATACTGATTTCATCGAAGCCGCCCCTGATGAGGTAAAGATTCTTCTTCCCATTTTGCAGAAGGAAAAGCTGAGGGTCTGTAGCAGCTGCTAGATTGCAGACCTTAGCATCTCAAGCCTGTCTTCAACCTTTGCACTTGCTGTTCCATCAGGTGGAACAGGTTTTACCCCCAGACAGCTGTGTGGCTGGTTCAGGTCTCCCTTAAATGTCATTTAATGGGGAGAAGTTTTTCTCTGTGACTCTGTAACCATAGGAGCTCCCATCCCTGTCCACCCACTTAGCTCTCTCTTTCTTCAAAGCACAGTCCTGTATGTAGACTCATTGTCTATCTGTCCTTCCACCACAGGAATGTGACCCCAGTAAGCCCAGGTACTTTGTTTTGTTCCCCACTGTCTGCTCAGAGCCTGGAGCAGAGGCCCAGATAGTCTGTCTTCCACATTTGTATGCACAGAGTAAACAAGCAGGTGGTTGAATGCCTGGGGCAAAGGGCCATACTCTTAAACATTACCTGACTTGCCTGAAGCGGGGACGGGACACTCGTTCTTGGGATTTGACAGCTCCCCCAGACCACAGTACTCTGTCTCCTTCTCCTCTGCTTCAAATGACAGGACTCCAGATTCTGGAGCTAGAGCCCAGATGCACGTCCCCCGCTGGACTTCCCTTGTCATCCTGAAACAGATGCTGCCCATAGCCTTCTGGGAGCCCCTCCTCCTGCCGTTTCCTGGCCAGGTTTGAGGCAGAAGGCAAAGTTCTGGACCAGAGAATGCCACTGAAGTCACAGCTATTGTTTCTTCTGGCTTCTTGATCTTCCGGGTCCGTGCCACGTGTAGGATGGAAGAGAGAGGCAGCGGGGTCCAGCTGAGAGTTCTGTCCTGTGGCGTTCAGAGGGCAGCACTCTCCATGGCAAATGGTCAGGTGACCAGCACCGCCTCCCTCAGTCTTTCTCTCAACTCTCTCCTTCTCCTTGGCTCCTGGTGTTGCTGCTCCTTGCTCCTTGCCCATCAGGCATGTTCCATGGTCAAGTACTTTCCTTCCCTTTCTTCACATTTACTACCCTGTGTCTCCATCCCATGAAGATGGAGCAAGGTGAACAAAATTCACGGACACACAGATTCTTGACCAGGGCTTGGTGCCTGATGGTGAATGTACTCCACCGTAAGGTCGAGAAGGCACTGACCTTGTGTGTCTAGTTTTCCTGGCCCAGGGTTTTCTACATCTTAGGAGCTTGGTCAATATTCACACGAATACACGAACCAAAGACCAAATGCCATTAACATTACCAGACACCATGTGCCTTTTAACTGGAACTTTCAATCCCTTAAGAAAAAAAGAGAGTGAAAAATGGGGCGATTCAAGCACAATGGGATACTTTCCATCAGGACTCCTCTCTCTGTATACATTGTGAGTCATGCTGGTGAGTCAGGCTACTCTGTGCTTGTGGGCTGTCTCTGAAGTCTAGTCTTAGAGCTGAAATTTGATGGTGACCCCTCCACCCCCATCCCCGAAGGGCTGGGATTCACTGAGATCACTGAGATTCAATATTCACTTCCACTTGACTCATGGAAGGTGGGAAAGACACCGGACGTGGAGCATGAATTCCATTTATCTGGCATTTTATCAACGGGTAGCCCATTCTCTGGCTCATAAGCAATCTATTCTTCTCAAACATCCCAGAGAAGCAGCAACCAGGGAGACAAGAGAGGAAGAGAAAGACTTTCCCAGGGTTTGGCTTAGTTCAGCTGATGGGGGATTCCATACCTGTTGTTTGTGTGGCCACAGCGCATCACGGTGATGCTGATGGCCCTCGGAGGAACTTTTGAATCATCAAGGAACAGTGTGGACGTCATGGGGAAAGTTCATGCCCTGTGTAGGGGGTGGGATGAGATGTCTGCAGAGGTCCCTTCCAACCTGCACAGTCGGTGGTACTGAATGTCAACCAGATATTTTAATTAAGCCTATTTGCATAGCAGACTTTGTATTTGCATATGCATTTCATATTTGCATACTGGGTTCCATATTTGCATACCGCCTTGCAGGTTTACTTCCGGGAGTATTGTACTGTAATCAGACTGAATTCTCTTCTGGCATTTTTGAGGATACTTTCATCAAGGAAAGCGACAATCGCACTCCTAGCCCGATGAGAGTGCGCAGACTCTTGGCCAACTTGGAGTCGGAGCGCCTGGAGTTGGAGGTGGTCGGAAGCACCGGCCTTCCCAGTCACCACCCACTGCTGGTGCCCGGTTGGGGGGGGGGCTGCACAGGCCAGCTCCCCCGGGGCTCCTACTCAGCCCGATTTCGTGACGCAAACCAGGCTGCCGGGCTGCTGCCTGCAAACTTTCCACTGAGTGCTGAGCGGCAGCTTTTGGCTCTGTGGGGAGTTCTCCCACATCCCGATCAGGGCAGGGAGAATTGATCTATTAGATTAACCAGGAAGGAAAGAGCGGGAGAGCGAGCAGGAGGCTGCTGAGCGGAGTGTTTTTGCGTAGCAGTCCCTCCCTTCTGACTCGAGTATTAATTGCTACATTACCACTGCCATGTAAGAAAGACAGTCAGCAAAGCCGGGGAGAACGCCAGCTCCTCCCTCCCTGCTCTGCTCAGCCTCACTCCTCCTTGGTTCCCTCGGAGCGCCCTGTGCCCTGGCAGGACGTCCCTGTCCCAGCCCCAGCGTCCTGAGGTCCTTCCGTGGTGAGGACTTGAGTGGACAGCAGGAGGGGGTGGAGGGAGGGAGGGAGGAAGGGAGCAAACATCGTGCCCTGCAGGCTTTCTGGATGCAGAAGCCGGACTCACTGCAGAGGCAGCTGTGCTGTTCCCGGAGCTTCTGGGGGACCTCCGCCTCTCAGGGTTTGCCTAGGCGGGCTCCAAGTTCCAGGGCCACGCAAGGTGGGCACTTTTCCTTCTGGGCGCTGACAGCAGAGCCTACCTTCCCTCCACCATCATGAGTGGCTGCTCCAAAAGATGCAAGCTTGGGTTCGTGAAATTTGCCCAGACCGTCTTTAAGCTTATCACCGGGACCCTCAGCAAAGGTAGGGAGCTTGGACTTGACCCTCGTTTTCTGTCTTAATGTGGTCTGGCTAGCCACGGTGGCAAGCGCCTTGGGGTGGCGTCTGTGGCTGTTCTGGTGTGCCGGGGTCTCAGAGGACAGCAGGGGAGGACCAGGGTGGCTGGGAGTTGGGGTTGCTGACAACCTGGGTCCTGGCTCTGGGTGGGCGGGCACCACGCCAGGGAGCTCAGCTGGCCATAATTGCCTGGAACTTTGGAAATGGATTTGGTGGTGTGCGGCTGATTGGCTACAGGCGGGCAGAGGGACAGAACCCTTCTCGGAGCACTGGAGGCTGCTTAGCGTGACCAGAGTTTTAAGAAGTTATCCAGGGAGTGTTGTGTCTTGTTGATAAAAGAGAGATTTGATGCGGTGGGCTGTGAGTAATTCTGCAGAACCGAGCCGCTAGAGGAGGCCAGCAGGAGGTGGCGGCGGGGCCGGAGTCCGCCATGCACGGGTGAACGCCGGATTCATGTCAGCTCTGGGGGCCAATGCACCAAGGACTTTCTCTTGCCAGGTTCCAGGGTCCTGCATTTCTGGGGCTTTCGTCCTCATTCTGCTCCCTGGGACCCCTGCTCCTCTGTGGATCCTGTCTGTGTCTATGTCTGTCTCCTCCGCTCCTCCAAGAACTGGGGCAGCAGAGGGCTGGTAGGTTCAACTTCCCGGGCAGCAGGAAGGGTTGTTGCGAACCAGCCCTAGGACTGCGTGCACACAAGTCAGCCCTAGGACGCGGAGGGGAGGTTGACTTCTCGGGGCCGTTCCTGTCTCCAGAACCAACCCCCCTGCACCTCCCCCACCCCACCACCCATTACACTGTGCCAGGGAGGGCGAGGCCCTCAGAGAGACTCTGGCAAAGTTTTTGGAGATAAAATTTGAAGAGAGAGCAGCAGCATGATGTGGTTTCACTGGCTGAAGAAAAGTCTTTAAATATTCATGCCCTCTTTCGGGAGGAAAGAGTCTTTGGGGGAGATGCATTGGAAGCAGCAGGCCTAGTATTCAGGGAAGAAGGGAGGGCCACAAAACCTTGACTAGCATTTTTTTTAAGTGACAAGGAGGGAAGATAAAGGCTGCGCGTGGCCAGCTGTGATGACGCGGCTCAGGTGTTCCCCGCCCTGGGCATCCGGCCTAGAGCAAACCGAGCTGCAAATGTCAGGGGGAAGGGTGCTGAGTTCTGCCTAGCTCCTTCCTCAGCCCCATCATCACCCCGGATCTGCCTCTACATTTCTCAAATAGGGTGTTGCGCCTCCAGGACGCCCAGGGAGACCAACAGCCCAAGGCTGAGGGTCAGGCTGCGGGCAGGTTTCCTGGGGCCCACATGGGATGGACAGAGGTGAGGAGCTGAGAGCCAGGACTGGAGGATGCCCCAGAGTTCTCCCCGCGATTCAATCCCTCCAAACAGGATTTTCTCCCCTTGTCACGGATTCCAGGATCTCAGGGGATGAGGGATAAGGGGTAGCACCCCATCTCAGCCTTGGCTTCCCAGAGGATTAGCAGAAAGAGCTTTGGCCCATACTCGGGAAACCGAGATCTCAACTCTGGCTTTGCTCCCTGTGCAGGACTCAGCCTCTCTGAGCCTCAGTTTCTTCATCTGTAAAATGGGTCCATTACTTGCGCCCTGTTTACCTTCCAGCATGGTTGCAAGGATCCAGGGAAGCTGAGACACAGGATCCCTCTATGGACTGCATTTCAGTGACTGGATGTGAGGGTGCTGTCAGGGACTAAGATGGGCATGGGTCTGGAGAGGGTGGCCTAGGCCATGCCATCTGCAAGAACAGGGTCAACGGCCTTCAGTGTAGCTGGCTGCAGGTGGATCTGTGCTCTCCAGGTAGCTCCAGATGGGGAGACACCACAGCAACAGAGTTAAGTATGAGAAAATGAGTCAGTCAGGGGGGAGAGAGAACGTGCAGAGAGGTGTGTGTGTGTGTGTGCGCGTGTGTGCGCGTGCGTGTGTAAGAGAGAGAGGCTAGGTGGCTATTTGCATAAATGAACAGGAAGATATTGTCTATTGCATATTTGCCTACAACCATGCGCTGAAGGTTTGTTTACTGAGCACCTACACTGCGCCACGCTAATTGCCGGACACTGGGCACGTGGAGAACATGACACAAGTCCTCCAGCGGGACATGCACACTTTGGTGGGGCACAGGCTGAAAACCAGACACCAGGCCGAGTGCAGAGATGGAGGCAGGCCTGGGGGCCAGAGCCAGAGGCTCGTCGGAAAGTGGCATCAGCTGAGATAAGGAGGAGGGCAGGCCTGGGCAGGGGGAAGCAGGGGGTGCAGCATCGGAGTGTCAGTCTCCATGGAGAAGCCAGACAGCAGGTCAGGATGGCCCCTCCCTCCACTCAGAATCCCAGAGACTAGGACCCATGGGACACAGAAAAGTCTCCACAGGGACCAGCACTGGGAACCTAGTGGCCACCTGGCCTTTCTCCGACCTGCATCCGTATTGTGTTTCCTATAGCCAGGGCTCAGGGAGGAGGCCCACGGTGGGCACCGGGGCAGGATCGCATCTCTCCACTCTGCAGGGAGCACCGAGTGTTTACACAGCCCTGGCTCTGTGCCAGGCACGCGCTGGGGAATTGGTATTCTGCCCAACCCAGGTGTTTGTTAAATATTTGTTAAATAAATGACCATGGGAGTAGGGCCAGGACTGGAGCAGGGGAGCAAAGCAGGTCTTTCTTTTGCATAGGCCAGCCCTGGTGACTAGATTATATCCTTCACCGACACAATGCAGTAGTTTAATGATCACTGGGTTTAATTGTGACTTCACTTACTCATTACTCATTGCACAGGGGCCTCGAATTGCAATAATCCAACCGTTAAACGGATTTTTCTTTGTCGCTTTCCGAATTGAGGAATATAAAGATTCTACAGGACCAGGCACCTCCTGCTGGTTACGGGGGCAACTCGCTATTTCTTACCTGGCTTGGGAATACCCAGAGGACCGGGAGAGCCCAAGTCCACCCCTCCCTGTCCTTCCATGCCCGGACCACAGCCACGTCCCCGTTATTGTAGCCATCCCCTCTCCCACTGGTCTATGCTACAGGTGGCTCAGACTTTGCTCACCGATGTCCTTTTCAGAGATGAACTGACCAAGTGCTCCTGCTCACACAACTCCTTGACCTTGAGCTTTTCCTCTATAGCTCTGATCACAATCTGTGATCTATGTTTCTTTTAAAAAGGTATTTACCCTAAAGATACAAACGTAGTGATCCGAAGGGGCACGTGCACCCGAATGTTTACAGCAGCAATGTCCACAATAGCCAAACTATGGAAAGAACCTAGATGTCCATCAACAGATGAATGGATAAAGAAGATGTGGTATATATACACAATGGAATACTATGCAGCCATCAAAAGAAATGAAATCTTGCCATTTGTGACGACGTGGATGGAACTAGAGGGTATCATGCTTAGCGAAATAAGTCAATCAGAGAAAGACAACTATCATACGATCTCCCTGATATGAGGAATTGGAGATGAAACATGGGGGGGTTAAGGGGGTAGGAGAAGAATAAATGAAACAAGATGGGATTGGGAGGGAGACAAACCATAAGTGACTCTTAATCTCACAAAACAAACTAAGGGTTGCTGGGGGGAGGGGGGTTGGGAGAGGGGGGTGGGGTTATGGACATTGGGGGAGGGTATGTGCTATGGTGAGTGCTGTGAAGTGTGTAAACCTGACGATTCACAGACCTGTACCCCTGGGGATAAAAATATATTATATGTTTATAAAAAATAAAAACTTTAAAAAAATGTTTGCTAAAGGGCATCTTCCCCACAGGACTTGAGGTCTGTAAGGGCAGAGATCACATGGGCTTTTCCTTGTCACTATGGCCAGAGACACCTGGCCAGTGCCAGACCTGGAGTGGATGCTTTGCCGATAGCATAAAGTTACTGAAGCAGCCCCTTGGGGCACAGACATCCGTCCGCCAGGGGTCCTGAGAGGATGTGTAGAGTGTGGATTTCCAGGACGCACCGTGTAAGGTGTCCCAGAGGTGCTTGGTAAACGCTCTCTGAACTCCATCCACTGCAAGGCCCGATCTTTGACCAGAGAGTGAGCCTCCCACCAGACAGATGGGTCAGAACCATGCCTGAGCCTTCTCGGTGTCTCGGGAAGGGCATGTAATCATCCCCCAAGGAGGGAGGCGGGGTGGGGGAGATCTGGCACGCCCCTCCCTGCTCCTTCAGCTTGACTCTGACTTGTTCTACGTCCTGAATTTCTCCAAAACTTAAAGAACGAGTTTCTCTCACTTTAAAACAAAACAAAACAAAACAAAATTGTCAACCACTTATGCAGTGGGAAGGACAGTGAGTTGCCAGACTGGGACATCCTCGGGTTCATTGCACACAGGCCAGGAAATCTCCTGCAGGGTCCCTCACCTCTCTGGCCTCAGTTACCCAATCTAGAAAATGGGATCACAATGCCCTCCTTATAGGATTAAACAAGAGTGTGGCTCTAAAGCTCCAGAAATACTAAATTCCCGGGAAGTGTTCACTGATGGGATTGCAGTTATCAGCTGATCCCCAGCACTGCGAGTACCTCAGGGCAGGCACTCCACCTCACTAACCCCGGTTTCTTCCCAGCTGGCACAGAGTCTGAGAGTGGTCGATCTAGAATATTCTATTCCCCTCTCTAGAACTTGCTTTCCTAAGGTCCCACCTAGTGCTGAGATCGACCTCTGAGCCCTTTCCCATTCCCAGTTCCCTTATTAGGAGTAAAGAGCATGACTCCCAGAGCCAGGCCTTCTCTGGCTCTTTAACTTACTTAGCAGCCCAGCTCCTGGCTTAGATGGTTGGTTAACCCCAGGGTCTGGGAACCTGCCTGGTTCTCTTCTTACACAGCCAGCTCCCCAGCCGCTTCCCAGAGACCCTGGGACCGTGAGTGGGAACCCAAGTGGTGCAGGCCCCACTCTGGGTGGGGAGGTTTCAACCCATCTCCTTCTGCACTTTGGGAACCCATCTGTCACCCCAGATACAGATGGCAAAGCCAAAGCCAGCAGGAGGGAAGAATTCAATCCCAGAGAGCTTCCAGTTGTCCAGGCCACCCACATAGCTGCAAGGTGGAAGAGGGTGGAAGGGCTGACCTTGTAAGATTTATCTCAAGGACAATGCCCTGGAGCCCGAACTCCCCTCTCCCACCCTGGCCCATGGTTTCTCTGTGTGCATCAGACCTGTCACAGACATGCTATTCCTCTTGCTTTCTCTTCTGGAGGAACTGACCTTGAACTTGGCTCTGCTTTCAGGCAGGTCCAGCTTGAGTCCCAGCTCTGTCATCTAACAGCTGTGTAAGCTTGGGTGAGGTACACACACACACACCACCACCCCCAAGCTGAGGCTCATTCCTTTAATTGGAGGTAATAATAAACCCAGTGAAAACATCGTATTATAACTCAGTGAGGATGACAGGAGTGACAGGTTGTGGCTAGTAGGGCTAGTGGTGAGTTCCTCCCTACTGAGCTGTGCCCTCGGCACCTCTCCTATCTTGGCCCAGTCCTGACCTTGGGAGGAGGGGTTGCAACTACCATTTTACCGGGTAAGGAAACTGACCAGGTGGTCCAGCTGGCAATAAGTGGCAGAGTAGGGATCAGAACCAAGTCCTACTGGGGCCAGGACGAGGCACTTGTCTCTCTTCTACTCCATGGGGCTAGAGAAGACACCCCTGAGGGGATTGCTCCCCACCTTGTCCCTGGCAAAGAGTGCCCCACTTCCCATGCAATTTATGGGAAATGTATGGAACAGATTCCCATAATTTTGTAGGTGGGTTTCTCAAGAACGGTTATGCCAGCTGGGGTTTTTTAGGGGAGCTACCGGTCTTCCAAAGGGTTGTGACAAATTCATTAATGCGGCATGGCCTGAGTTAAGGAATGAGCTTTATGGGGAACAGAACATTCTGCAGGCCAAGGTCAGCAAGACAACCACATACACGCTCTTCCAAAATCACTGCCACCCCTCAGATAGGTACGCTGGGCCCAGGACACCTGCCAGACATTGAGTGGGCTTCAAGTCCATAAGGGACCCTCCCTACCACTCTCCCTTCTTACAGGGCAAATGTGAGGAGTCATGATGTCAGTGTGGAAATACACAACATTTTAGGCACCAGACACCTTGAGAGACTGACTTTTTACTAGAATTCTCTGGGAAAACAATAGCCTTGACCCTAGGAAACTTGGGGCCTATGAGATGTGACAGAGCCCTCTGCCAAAAGGAGGAGTCACCTGTTCCACGAGCAGCTCCGCTTGTGTGCACTTGCCCACCACCCCAAGTCCCAGCAAGCTCACTGTCCTGGCAGCATAGGCCAGCACTGGGTCATGTTAGGACAGCCCTACTCCCTGGTTGCGTCCAGGAAGCTCTGAGTGCTTGGCCTTGTCGTAGGTAGAAAGTTAAATCACTGGGGGTTCTGGTCTACTCTTGCCTCTCCAGTCGAAGCCAGCACCCGCCGGAGTGAGGACCAAGCTCACCTCGGCTCACCCCACACCCACTGGCCCTCATCCCAGCCTACCTATCTCCCATCCTTGACTCCCTATGCCATACACATCACTCCCCCACCCATTTCACTGGCCAGGTGCTCTCTGGGGTCTCCCATAGTCCCACTGCAGCCTCCTGCCACCTGCCACGGCTGTCCTTCTTTGGGGCCACTTGGCCCCTCTTCCATTCCAGTTTTCTAGTGCTTTGCAAGATTGGCCCCTCAACAGCAAGCCTGCAGAGCCTGTCCACCATGGCTGACCAGTGTCCCCTCGGTGTCTATCTGTACCCCAACCAGGAGGGCAAGAGGAAGGACCCAGGCTCTGAGGATCCCACGGAAGGGCAGAGGGTTAGGGAGGAGAGAGGAAGCAGAAGATGAGATAGCAGAGCTCCCTGGGGCCAACAGGAAGGAAAGGAGGTGAGGACCCCAGGAAAAGATATGAGGGAAGGTGTTTACCCCCACCAGTGACCACCTTCCCTATATTCCTCACAGATTCCCAGTCTGGAGGCAGAAGAAAGCCTTTCTCCTATTGGGGTGAGGCCCTGGCAGGAGGGTCATGAGCACAAAGCTAACCCTGGTCCTCTCTGGTTGAAGCCACTTTGGCGCCAAACCCAAGTTCGAATCCAAATCTTCACAGTTGCTCACTGAGCGGGCAGCTTCCTTCTCTGGGCCTCAGTTTCTTCAACTCTAAAATGAGGGAGGTGCTGAGGTTGAAGGTCCCACCCAGTTTTAGAGTTTTAACATCCACTACCCATAATTGCAACACCCCTCACGGCAGCACTCTAAGCTCGGTGCGTGTGCGGGAGCACCAGAAGTGGCGGTGCTCCAGTTGCCCTGCGTGTGGAGGAGAAATTGGGAGCTTCTGAGAGGGAAGGGCCTGGCTCTGAGTCACACAGCCAGCAGGGGACAGAGCCAGAAGTGGAAGTCAGGCTATCTGTCTCCATGTTCCAGCTTTGGCTCCCACATTTCAAGCCCTCCATTTCTAATAAAACTCAGATCCTGGATAGGAAAGCAAAGATGACAAAACCAATGCCACCCCAGTTGGTCCGAGAGGAGAGGCAGGCTCTTTCAGAAATCACGGTGTCAAGCCCTCTGTTCTGACTCAAGCATCCCAATTCGGAGAATGCCCCTGAGACACAAGGCCCCCATCCACACCACAAACCATCACCACAGGCCATCTTTTCCAGCCAAACAACAGAAAATAAGGGAGAACCGGCTGGACAGCCCAGCCTGCAAGGACAGGAAAGAATGGAAACAGCACCGTGCCAGCCTTCCCTCCATAACAGCAGCCTGGCCAGACTCATTTCTTGCTGGAAGGAGGTGGGCTGGACACAGAGGCAGAGAACTGGGCGGGCGATAGGGAGGGGAGATATGATTCTGATGCTTGTAGTCTGCGAGGCTGGGGTTAGCCTACTCTAATTTTCTTTCTATAATCTTTTGATTAACCCTGGGCCAGTCTGGGTGGCATTTTTCAAACCATCTACACGTTGGCAGGCAGAGCCAAGCCTGGGCTTGCCGCTCACTATCTGCGAGCATCAGCTAGGAAGCGGCTGTCACTCAGAGCCTGGGACATGGGAGGCACACTGGACGGGGAAGGAGCTGGCATCCTTGTGCCAGTTAACCCTGTCCATGCCTCCCAAGCCCAGAGACAGCAGCCTGTGATTCCAAACTCAACAGGCACGTGCAAAGAAGATTATTTGCCATGGTCCCTTGAGTGTTCTTTATTTGCTGGGGCTTTCTGAGGATCCCTGCATTCAGTCCAGCCTTTCCCCTGAAAGTCCCATACTCTCACTATTCCCACCTGAGGATGGGAGAGGCGAATAACTTCCCAGGGTCACAGAGCCAAACGGGGATCCAAGTCTCCATGCAGTCCTAAAGGAACACCGTCTCGGTCGAATCCCTCGGCACTGTCACCTCCTGGTATGGACAGAACAGTGCCACCTCCCCAATTCATTTGTTGGAGCCCTCACCCCACGTGCTTATATTTGGAGACAGCACCTTAAAAAAGGTAATTAAGGTGAAATGAGCTCACGGGGTTGGGGCTGTGATCAGATAGAACTGGTGTCCTTAAAAGAAGAAAGGCACTCACAGGGAAAGGGCCACGTGGGGTCCCAGGGGTCCTCTGCCAGCAGAGGAGAGAGGTCTCAACATGCCAGCACTTTGATCTTGGACCTCCAGCCTCCAGAACCACAAAATAATAAGTTTCTGGGAAGCCACCCAGTCCGTGGTATCGTGCTATGACCGCCCTCGGGAAGTAACACACCCTCAGAGACAATTCTCCGCCCAGCATCCTTCTCCATGATGTTTATTGTAGTAAATATTCTCAACATACTATTTACCATTTTTACTATTTTCAAGTGCATAGCTCAGGGTCAGTAAGCGCATTCGCCCTCCTGCTCAACCATGCCCTCCGTCCCTCTCCAGAACTTCTCAGCATGGCAAACTGAAGCGGTGTCCTCAGTAAATGCTAGCCCTCCGTTCTTGTGTCCCCCAGCCCTGGCAACCACCACTCTCCTTTCTAGCTGTACGGATCTGTCTGCTCTAGGTGCCCTGTGTCATGGACTCATGAGGTAGGTGTCCTTTTGTGTCTGGCTTCTTGCACTCAAGTCTTAACCATGTATGTGTCAGGATTTCCTTCCTTTTGAAGGCTGAATCATATTCCCTGTGTCACAGACTGTCATTTCTTCTACCCATTCATCCACTGCTATTTATCCATTCGTGTATTCTGAGAATACCAAAAGGATCTCATTACCCCCTCGTTCACAATCCGGGGTGAAATGCAGACTTTTCCTGGGGGCCTCCAGGCTTTGCTAGATCTGCCCTCTGCATTTACATCCTTCACCTCCGGTCTCCTCCCTGCACTGCACCCCAGCCACCCGGCCCAAATGTTCCTCCTGCTGGCACAGCGCCCTCCACCTCTGGAGCCTCACAGTTTCGGGGACCTCCCCTGGACACCGTGTCAGAGCTCACCTGGATCTGTCAGGCACCTCCCCTCCTGCGCAGCCCCCACCTCCTCATCCCCCCGCCCCAACACCCTCACACACATCAGGCACTTTCTATTAATGCTGCCTTGTTTTCCCCATAACACTTTCCGTTTATGCATTGACGTTACCCACTGATTCACCTGTTTCCGGTCTGGCTCGCCCACAAAGAGCTCAGTTCCGTGAGGGCAGGGACTGTTCTGGCCATCGCCACTTTCCCAGTAGTCGGTGTAGGGCCTGGGACATAGCAGGACTCAGTGGAGGCTGAGAGGACAACAAGGCAGGTGAGAAGCCCGAGGCCCAGGGAAGCCCACCCAGCAAGCAGGCTGCTAAACTGGCCTTGAATCTGGGCCTCCGAAACCTCTTCCCTTTCCCCAAGGTCTCTGCTCTACCTTCTTGTTAAAGGTCCTGGTTCTCTACTCCACCTCCAGATGTCTGTCTGTCCACCCATACTTACCTTTAAGCAAAGCCACCAGTGGTCCTGTGATGGAACATGAAGACCTGAGCCATCTGTCTGGCTCCTTAGCCCCCCATCCCGAGAGCTGCCCCTTCCCGTCCATTCTTCCCATGGAAAGAGGGTAGTGTTGCCACGGGGAAAGGACTGGCATTATTTTCCATTCTGCCCTCTGCTCCATTCAGCTGGGAGGCTTCTCTGTGAGTGTGTGAAGTGACCATTCCCGGGCAAAGACTTCTGGGGGCTGCAGACACAGCTGGCTCCCCTGCTCGTGCTCCAGCCCTTGGGGATCCAGGACCCTCTGGGAACATGATTTTGGGAGTTCATTAGACTCCAAAACCAACCATTACCCTCTGGAAGCTGTTTGACCTTTGGAAGTCCCATCCCTTCTTTGAGTCTTGCTTTCTGCTGGAATGTGGACACAAGAATATCAGTCTTGCAGGTTTATTGAAGTAATGCACTTAAGGGTTCCGTGCAATGCTATGTCATATAAAAAGCTCAACAAATGTTTATTTTTTTGTGTTATTTATAACACATGTTTATAACACTGTTTATAAGAACTCAGGTTATGTCTCCTCTACTCTGTATACCAGTCAAACCTCATGGGTCTCAGAAAATGGCTGGTTGACTGAAATCATCATGTGGGCCAGAAGAGCACCCCAGACTCCTCCAGCACTCTCTTCACCTTCCCTCTCCCTGCCTAGAAGCAGACTGTCAGTGGCAGAGAGCCTTATTCGAGGCAGATGGGACAGGAGGGTTATCATTCCACTCGAGAATGGGCTTAGCATCTAGAGCCTTCAAAACCCATTCAGTCCGTGGGGCACCGGCGGTGACTCAGTCGGTTAAGCATCTGCCTTCAGCTCAGGTCATCATCATCTCTGCTCAGCCGGGAGTCTGCTTCTCCCCTTCTCCCTCTCCCTTGCCCCTACCCCCAACTTGTGCTCTCTCTCTCTCTCTCTCATGCTCTCTGTCTCAAATAAATTAATAAAATAGGAAGGAAGGAAGGAAGGAAGGAAGGAAGGAAGGATCCATTCAGTTCAGTCATTCACCAATCCCGGCCCATCACAGTGAACAGTCTCCGCCTGGTGAGAAATAGGAAGTATGGAAATGAAACTGTAGCTTTATAAGCCTAAAACCTGAGTGTTACAACATCTCTTGTGGCCTGGGTCAGACTCCCCTAAGAACGCCTCTACCCTGGAAGGGGGAAGCTAGGCCCCAAGTTTCAAAGCCTCAGTGCACATGGGCTCGGGCGGGACATTTAGCAATATTTGGTGATCTGAAGGCCAGAAACTATAGAGAAACTGCCACGGCCTGCTGGCCTGTCACACTGGGCACTGTGGCATAGAAGGCAGGCACGGGGGTCCCCAGCGCTAACCAGCACCCGCACATCATAACTTAGACCTTGACACCCTCCTCACGAGCTGCTGAGAGCCTGATGGTGGCCAGCATGAGAAAGGAAGTCAAGGCCACTAGGCAAGTGACCAGCATGAGACTCTTCCGTGTCCGGATGGGGAAACTGAGGCCAGAGCTAGGAACACCCTTGACGTAGGTACCTTGAGGCAGAGTCTGGGGGCTGGAGCTGGGGGCACTGGGGTGAGGAGAGAGCCAGTGCCCTGCAGAGGTGTGACTGGCCCACAGACGGCTCTTGTTCTTCAAGTCCCTATAGTCAGTGACTTCGGCTGAGACAGAACATCTCTCCGGCTGTGACCCTGTGCCTTCTTCTCTTGACCTTGTGTCTTCTTCTCCTGAGCCTCCTGAGTCTCTCTCCTGTGCCCTGGCTTGTCTCTTAAATTCCAGGCCTGCAGGAGAGTCCCCAGCTGAACCATGAGCTCATGGAGGACAGGGACCATATCTTAGTTATTTAAGAATGCCCAGCACCAAGCACAAGGCCTGGTGCAAAGCAGAGTCTCAAAGGATGGAAGAAGAAAACAAAAAGGAAGGAAAGGAGGAAGGAAGGAAGGGAGGACAGATCATAAACCCTTCTATATGAATGTCTCCCTCTGCCTCTACTCCATCCTTATAAAAGCAAAGCAGGCCTCTCTCTCTCACCTTCTTTCTGTTTCTCTATGTCCCCAGTCTCACATCCTGAAGTTATCTCGCTCACCATTGATCATTTCTGGCCCGCATTCGTCCTGGCACTGTCTTCCCATTCTCAGCACTGTCCCTGAAGTCCAGACCGTCACCGTATCCCAGCTGCTTTGCTACTGAGGCCTGCAGCCTGCACGTCCTCTGTTTCGCCCTCTCCTGCCCCTCCACACCACGGACAGACAGAGACAGGGTCCATGCAGTTCTTCCACCTGGGAGTCGACATCTCTAAACCTGTTCTAAGCAGGTGATCAGAGATGTGCACGGAGACTGGTAGGCAGGGGTGCTCATCATGGGTATTACACTGTAATAATGAACCATCGGAGACCAGCTAGACTCTAGTCCAAAGAGTAGATTAAAAACATTCCTGCTCATCTATCTGATAAAGCAATACTAAGTCTTTGAAACATTATTTTGAGGACTACTTAAAAATAAGCAGAAATACTCTTAACATAATGTTAGGTTAAAAAAAATCAGGATACAAAACTGTATGTACAATGAGGGTCCAATCTTTAAATAGATATGTGTACAGAAAAGTGAAATAGAAAAGAAATAAACTGAAGTATTAGCATGGGTTTCAGTTGTACTTAAAGGCTATGTTTTAAAGTTCTTCTTGATGCTTATCTCTATCAACTACATTGTCTCCAACAAGCATGTATATTTAATCAGACTGTAAAGAAATCATGTACTATATATACATCTGCAGGTTTTTACTTCTCGAGAACTTCAGTGACAGCCGTGCTTTCCCTACCTTGACACGTAGCCTTCCTATCCATGCTGGGGCACGCCCTGGACTTCTCGGCCTGGTTCTCAGGGCCCTGGCCTCAGCCCACTTGCTGCTTCTCTTGGCTCTCCACCTCCTTCCACGTTCTCCTCCAGCCAGACGGGCTCCCACATGGTTTCCAAACCAGACTTGTGTTTTATGTCCCTGAACCTAACTCTCCAATGATTCATTTTTTTTTAGAGATTATTTATTTACTTTCTTATTTGGGAGAGAGCAGGAGCAAGGGGGAGGAGCAGAGGCAGGGAGAAGCAGGCTCCCTGCTGAGAAAGGAGCCGGATGTGGGACTCGATCCTGGGATCGAAGACCCTGGGATCATGACCTGAGCCGAAAGCAGATGCTTAACCCACTGAGCCACCCAGATGCCTCTCCAGTGATTCAGAAAAACACACACACACACACACACACACATACAGAGAGACAGACAGAAAAAAAGAGAAGGAATACAAATACAGCAAAATATTGACAACAGTTTGTGAACCAAGTTCATGATCCTTGTACTAATTTTGCAACAAACACTTATATAGTTGGACCCTTTTAAAATTAAAAGTGGGGGGAAATAAAGGAGCAATATAATGTTATGTTAAAGATATAGGCTCTGCCTTGAAATAAGCTAAGTTTATTTTTCTAAGATTTTTTTTTTAATTTATTTGACAGAGAAAGACACAGGGAGAGAGGGAACACAAGCAGGAGAAACAGACTTCCCATCCCCCACCCCCAGCAGAGAGCCCAACACAGGGCTAGATCCCAGGACCCCAGGATCACGACCAGAGCCAAAAGCAGACGATTAACGAGTGAGCCACCCAGGCGCCCCAATAACCTGAGTTTAAATCCCAGTTCTGCTAATAAGGCAGCAGTGACCTGAAGCAAGTTGCTTACTTTCTAGGTCTCAGGGTTTTTTGTTGGTAAAAGGAGGATAATGAAAATCATAGTGTATTTCTGTCCTACAGTTGCCTGGAGAATGAAATAAATGTGTGCAAAGGGCTTGGTGAAGAGTCCGGCACACCCTTGAGCAAAGTGAACTCTTAGTACTAGTGTTAAATATAGAAATCAGATTCTGAACAGTGATTTTATCCATGATACCTTCTACCTCCCAAGGTAATTCGGCCCTTGGTTAACTGCTGGGGCTTGGAAATCTTTTGCTTATGTGATTCTTTCCCTGCCTCTGGCCCGGAGCTGCCAGAACACAGTACAATTCCCTCTGGCATCTGTACCTTCAAGTCTTGGCACAGCGTCCTGCATCAAGGAGGCAGCCAATCAGTGCACAAAACCCCAGAGGAGGAACTCGAAGGGCTCAGGTTGCACTTTTAAGAAAGTCCTTCTCATCTGATACGAGTTGTAATTTTGCTGATGCAGCCGCTCTATTCCCCTGGGCTTCCTGGAGATGAGACATCACCTTGATAAATTAGCTGTGGATATAGGCATCCTGTAACTGGCATGGAAATGCAATTTAATTTCCAATTAAGCCTGATTTCTGGGGCAAGGGATTTGCCTGCCTCACATTTGGAGGATTATTCCAGCCAGATCTATTGTTGTCAATGATGATGGTTCTCCCAAGAAGAGGACTTTCATGGAAACTGGTCCATGGCCCCTGTTTGGTTCTGCCAGGCAGAGATGTGGCCGCCCAGGGATGTGGCCTCTGTATGTAGGCATTGCTTTTCCTCAGGAACTAGGTTTATACAAGTATATTCAAGAGACAGGGAGTCTGTTGGTGGCTGGAATGTTTAAGATGGAGTAGACCTAGAAATGGATTGGGAAGGACAGAGAAGCAAGGTGGTCCTCGGCGGTACTCGTGAGAAAGAGAAGTGGGAAGTTGCTAGTGGGGAAAGGGAACAGTAGAAAGTTCTCAGGGCTTACACAGAGAAGAATCTGTATAATCAGAGGAAAGAGCCATGTTTGCTCAAAGAGAGAGTGAGCATCCTTGGGACATCTTTTATGTGTCCATCAAAAATAATCTGTAAAACGAATGATGTCAGGCTTGTTTTCCAATTGAGGAAACTGAGACTCGGGGAGATTAAAGAAACTGCCCGAGGTCCCAGGCCAGTGAGGTTCCAGCATCTCACTTTTCTGAGCTTTCTTCCCTACAGGTTCCCTCTCCAAAACCAAATAAAACATGTAACTCAGAGTCATGAGAATAAGGTCACATGAAGTGAAAACTTACTTCCCAAAAAGATGTTCTGAGAGTGAAACTAGCTGAGGTCTGAGTCTGCTCGGGGCACATAATCTGATGGAGAGCCAAGCAGCATGCTCTTCTGTTTGAGTTTGTTCCCATCCCCCCGCCCCCCCCACGAGGAGTAGGATCTGAGGACTGGGAGTGATGACCCAGGAAGGCTAACCACATGAGGTCAGGAGCTCAGAGGACCAGGGCTGCTCCAACTCAAAGAAGTTCTGACTTTGGATCAGGGAATTTCAATGGAGGGCATTATCAAACAGTCTTTAAATACACGTGTCTACAAGATGTTTCTAAGAGTATGATTACTTGAGTGGCCAACAGAGTCACAGAGAAATTACTTAAATACCAAGAAGAGTCACATGGCCTGATCTTTATGAATGATCATAATGATAGTAATAATGATAGTAAGACAAGACTGTAAAGTTATGCATAAATAAGCATGCTTGTCACCTCCTGAATAAATTCTAGAGTGGTCGAGTGGACTATTAGGCCAATGGTTTGGGAACAAGTGGAAAAGAAAACAGGGATAACTGGGAGAAGGATGGGGTCCTTGAGAAGGAGTCATGTCAGACCAGCCTCTCTTCCATTCTGCTTCTTAATAGAGTGACCAATTCAGGGACTGCTGTGACCCGGGCATGCCTGGTTCCTGCCCCGTGTTTGATGGGCTGGGGGCTGGGCAGTGATGGAGTCAAGTTTTGTATTGACTGCTGGGCCCCTGTCTGTCATAGTAGTGCCCACGTGTGAATCTTGGCAGGGCTTTCTTGGATACATATGTTTGGACCTTGACCTCCCTTTGTTCACTCTTCAGAGATGTGGTTCTGGGGAGCCAGCAGAAAGCCTGGGGTCTCTGTGGGAAGGTATCTGGAAACATCCAATAGATTCCCAGTCCTGACTGTGCTCTTTGCTCCACATTTTCCATTTTGGATACAGAGCAGAGACTGTGGAGCAGGAATCACAGAACTTTGAGAGAAAGGTCGGAAGCCATGCTGTCCAGATCTGAATCCCAGCTCTGCATTTGACTAACTTCCGATCTGCGGCAACTTAAGTCCCTCCCCTGTGCCTCAGTTGCCTCATTTAGGCAGTGAAGACAGCAATATTAACCTAAAGGGTACTGTTAGGGTGAAATGAGCTGTGCACATAGAAATGCAGCCCAGAGCCCGGCGGACAAGTGCTCAACACGTATCAGCTCTTCCCACTAGTAGGGATGACATGTTCTCATACAGGGAGGCCTTTGCTACACATACCCTTGAAGGAAGTGGCTGCCTCCCAGTACAATGAGTAATTCATCAAAAGGATGTTAATGTCGATTGTCACTAAAGACAACTGTTGCAAGGAGGGTAGTGGGGAAGCATTAGATGATCTTAAAAAAAAAAAAAAAAAGATTTATTTATCCTAGAGAGCAGGAGTGCAGGGGAGAGGCAGAGGCAGAGAGAATCCTCAGACTGACTCCCTGCTGAGCACAGAGCCCAACACAGGGCTCCATCCCAGGGCCCCAGATCACAACCTGAGCTGAAATCCAGAGTCAGGCACTTCCCTGAGGGAGCCTCCCCCGACCCCGCCGCCGCCGCCCCCGCCGCCCCCCCCACCCCAGCACCCAGCACGAGAGGACCTTAAAGAACCACTGACCTTCAGAAAACAGGAGTTCCTACCGGAATAGGAGGAATCAAAGAGACGTCCACTAGCAGGGGCTCCGGAACTGACACACGAGGGCTCAGACCCTCATGACCGTCTCCCTGGGAGTGGGGAGAGAAGGCGCATCTTGAAGTTACCTGTACTTAGGAAGCCGTTGTATTTAATTTATGGATATCAGAAAAGAGGGAGTTCAGTGTGGGAGGATGGAGATTATGAGAGATTAAAGACGCTGCAACTGAGGGAGGAGGTTCGAGCCTTTGAATGAACCTCCCCCATTTTGTCCCCCAATCCGCTGGAAGTTGTAGGCTTTGCAGCTATATCCAGCCCTTCCCCATCTCTCAGACCATTCAGGAAGTTGACGGAGGATCATCTGCTTTATGTGAGTGGGAAGAGAGAGTTATGGAAATCTAGAAAGAAGCTGAGCATCTTGATATTATTCTGAACAGTTTTGACCTTGCAAACTTCCTCTCTGAGAACCTCTTGGCTAGACTGGGGTGATTTCTCCCTGTCCTGCTGATCTTGCTTTCATCTTTCCCTCCCACCCCCCCACCGCCATGTGAAAAGGCAGCCCCTGATGGGGTACAGGGTAGGTACCCTTTGTTCAAACAGTATATTCCCCAATATTTCACATAATTCAAAATTCCCTAAATGTAATTCTGATTCGAAAGAGGAGATATTTTTAGGCACCAGCCTCTCTTGTCAATTAGCAATAGAATGAATGCAGTTTACAGTCCACTCCCTTGAGAAAGGAGTTTTAAAGTTAGTAGGAGAAATTTTGGATAAATTGTTGATGGGGTGAGGCTGAAATCATTTCAAGAAGTCACAAAAAGGTTTTATTAATATTTCATATGGCACCATTCTGAATTTGTATAAGTTAGGCTCTTCATTGTGAAGAAGGAGGCCCCTTGACAATGGTGTGGGAGGGGATAGGAAGAGTGGCAAGAACAGAAAGGTCCTTGAAGGCAGGAACTGGG
Organism: Lontra canadensis; assembly: GCF_010015895.1. NCBI lineage: Eukaryota > Metazoa > Chordata > Mammalia > Carnivora > Mustelidae > Lontra > Lontra canadensis. The sequence goes on from NW_022630999.1 coordinate 33,931,391, forward strand.
TCTGATTCATCTCTACCACCCCATCCCCTGTCTCCGAGCCCCACAGTGTGGGCTGAGTTCCAGGGGAGGGACACCGGAGAGCAAGCCAGGTGCATCTCTCCAGGTGTGAGTCACCATGAGATGAAAAGCAAAAATGGTGGAAACATGAGATGCTCATTAGCAATGATTTATTAGGAACTAACGAGGGCTTTCTGCTCCTGGGCGGCCATTATTTAAAAAAACATTTTTCCTCGGTGTCTAACTTCTCATGCTTAAATGCTCATTATTTCATGCTCATCCTGTCCGTGGAGTTCTGTGAGCCGCAGGCAGATAGAGGCCAGTCTTATTGTCAGGAGGAGGACATTTGTCCCAAACCAATGAAGTTCATCATCAATAATGCATAGGCCAGTGGGGCTGGGCATTTTTCTAAAGCCACATGGCCATTCCCCTAGCAGGGGCTATTTGGATATTCTGAGTTTCTGTGTATTTTAGCCCCAAATGTAGGTATATGGAAACCATATGCAAGAAGTTCCTTTCAGTGAGACATAGTAGGGACTTTTTTTTCTTATTATTATTTAAATTAACTTACATTTTTGAGGTACTTGCAGATTCCCATAGAGTTGTAAGAAATAATATAGAGAGATCCCATTATACCTTTTGCTTAATTTCCCCCAAAGGTAATGATGTCTAATGGTTAGTACCATTACCCTAGTACAATGTCACTACTGAGGTTTCCTTTAGACTCAGAAGACTCGGGGCACCTGGGTGGCTAGGTGGGTTAAGCCTCTGCCTTCAGCTCAGGTCATGGTCTCAGGGTCCTGGGATCCAGCCCTGTGTCGGGCTTTCTGCTCAGCAGGGAGCCTGCTTCCCCTCTCTCTCTGCCTGCCTCTATGCCTACTTGTGATCTCTCTCTCTCTGTCAAATAAATAAATAAAATCTTTGAAAATTTAAAAAAAAAAAAAAAGACTTGGAAGACTCTTCAGACTTCCCTGGGAAAAACTCTGGGGAATGGGGTACTGTCTCCCCTTGGAAGGAATGTCCCCAAGTAAGAACCTGGAAGGCAGAGGGATACACCAGGGCTCCCTGGTTGGAAGTAAGAGATGTTCAGGCAGATTATAGATATCCTCCCCTCACATCCCTGACTTGTATGAGGGCACCATAGGGTTCCAGGAACCCAACAAGTTTCCTTACCTGGCCCCTGGGGTTCTGGGGAGAGTAGGGCCCTCAGCCCTCTAGCTGAGTCTGCTCAAGTATGGTGGTTGACAGTCGGCTCTGGAATCACACAACCCAGGGCTTGATTCCTAGCTCCTCACTGCTATATGGATGACCTTGGCCAATAACCTCTTAGAGCTTCAGTTTTTCATAATATCGTATGGCACTTACCATGTGTCAGTTACTCTTCTAGGAAGCTTATAAAATAACCAATTTAATACGACAACCCTAAAAGGGAGATATTGTTAGTTCTTATTTTGCAAATGAGGAAATTGAGGCACAGAGAGGTTATTTGCCCCAAGTCACCCAGCTAGGGAATGGCAGGGTCAGGTATGTGAAGCCAGGCCGTCCTCATTCAAGTTCACATACTTAACCACTATCCTGTGTTTCTTCTCCTCCTCTCTGACGTACACTCAGTGGTACCTCCCTGAATTTTCACAAGGCAGACTGCTTAGCACAGTGCCCGGTGTGTAATACATAAACACCAATAAACGCAGGCTAACATTCACTGGTATCATTGCTTCTGGAAGTTTCTGAGTATTCAGTTACTTCCATTCTGGCCACCTACCATGTGCCAAACCTTTATTCGGTCCTGCCTACTACCAAAACGAAGGAGTCACTTTTTTTAAATAGATGAAACAACTGAGAATCAGTGAGATGGAATCTAGCAGAGGCAGAGACAGCATTCGTACCCAGGGGCAGCGGCTGGAATCACAGCTCCAGAAGGAGCTTCAGAGGTACCAGCCTAACTTCACATCTAGCTCAGGACTTGCCCTGTGGAGCAGTCATTTATCTGTTCTGAAAAGCCCAGTGACAGGGCACTAGTTCTCTACACCTGTGGTTCTCATGCTTGAGGGCACATCAGAAGCCATGAGGCCATTGTTAAAATAGAGTGCTGTTCCCCTCCTCTATCTGCCACCCCACCCCACCACACGCCCCAGGGGTTTCTGACTAAGAAAGGCTGGAGTCAGGGCCTGAGAATGTGCATTTCTCCCAAGGCTCCAGAGAATGATGATGTCGCCGCCCTAGGGACCATACTTCGAGAACCACTGCTCTAGGAAGACTTCTTAGAGTAGTAATGGCAGGGACGATGGCAAGCTCCACTTACGCCCTTTTCAAGTGTGAGACAGGCTTCCCTCGCAGAGCCAGTATCATATACTTACCTGCACTGTAAACTATAAATCCCCGTCTGTGTGGTCCCCTTCCTTCCACAGAGGGTTCTTAAAATTGTGTGTTCTCAAAAGCCTGCCTCTGATTGGAGCCCAACCCCTCCCCAGCCCAGGCTCACCTTTCCAAATCCTTCCAAAATAATATCGATCGTGGCTTTTATGATTAAAAACAAACCCAATGAGGGGCGCCTGGGTGGCTCAGTCAGTTAAGCGTCTGCCTTGGCTCAGGTCATGATTCCAGGGTCCTGGGTTCAAGCCCCATGTCAGCCTCGCTGCTCAGCAGGGTGTGTGCTTCTCCCTCTCCCTCTGCCTCTACCCCCACCCCAGTTTGTGCTCACTCTCTCTCTCAAATAAATAAAAAAATCTTCAAAAAAATGAAGAGAAACACATTTATTAAAAAAACAATAACAATGAAACCACACCTTCCTACTGCTGAAAATTTAGAAAAGTACCAAAGATAAAAAGAATGAGAAAGAAAATTAAAATTAACCACCATCCCAATCCCCAATCCCACTGTTAATATTTTGATATATTTTAGTGTATTTTCTTATAGCCTCTTGTGAGATATATATATTTTTTTTTCATTGAGATATCACACTAGTTTTAGGTGTACAGCATAATAATTTGATATGTTTATATATATATTGCAAAATGATCATCACAGTAAGTCTAGTTAACATCTGTCACCATACACAGTGACAAATTTTTTTTTCTTGGGATGAGAACTTTTAGGATTTACTCTCTCAGCTACGTTCAAGTATACAGTACAGTATGGTGAACTACAGTCACCCAGGACTTATTATTTTACAACTGGAAGTTCGTACCTATATTTGTTAATAATATTGGAATAAAAACATACATAGCACCTAGCATCCTATAAGCCAATTCTAAATGTTCTCTATACATGGGAGCTGCTGTGGTTTTCATGATGGAATTCAAAGGAGAAAGTGAGGTCTGCCATGAATGACGAAGATAGGCCTTTGAGCCAACCACAAGAACACAGGCATGGAGATGAGCGTCATTGGCATCTGTGGGCTGGTGGGTGGTGCGGCGGGAAGTGGGTTTCAGTCAACTGAGCGGGAACAGGTAATGATGGGATGCTGTTACCGGCTGACCTTGAGCTCTCTAAAGCACCAAGAAGTGGTGTACATTCTTAATCAGGAATGACATGACAAAGGGACTTCCCAAAGCCCATCCAGATAGCAGAGGTCACTATGGGATGGAGCGAAGTAGTGAGAAGGCAAGGGGAGGGGCAGGGGTACCCAAGTTGGGAGCAGCCTGGGGGCCCACCCAGTCTCTAGCGGCCGAGGCAGCTCTGGGACATGGATAGGCCTACTTCTGAGCCGCCAGGATGGAGAGGGACTGGTTGATCTTCACCATGGCGATAATGAGGAGACCTCCAGTCAGCAGGAAGGTAGGCCAGAAGAGAGAGAAGAGCAGGGTCCGGGGCCCATAGCGGCGCTGGTACAGCACAGTGGTCTCGTTCTCCCGAGTGGTCGAGAAGCAGTAGAAAGTCTGTTTCTCGTGGAATGTGGCCCTGACCTTCTCCACATCAGCCCGGGCCACTTGGTAGTTCTCCAGGCTGCCTGGGATATAGGAGCACTGCGGGGGGAAGGCAAGAGCACCCATGAAGTTGGAAATCCTGGTTTCTCTGGGAGAGAGAAGGGGCTGGCATGAAGTAAAGGAAAGTGTTGGCTTTGGAGTTGGGCCCCCGGCTGGGAGTGAGATCTGTTGAAAACTTGTCAGGCTGTGCACTGCGTGGTTCCAGAGGGTTCCTTTGCAGTGTCACGTGTGAGGGCAGTGGCCCTAGTAGCCGCTCACCAGGAAGCAGGTGCCCAGCTGGAGTTGTGGCTCTGTTTCCACTGGCTGTGGGACCTGAGGCAAACTGCTTACCTTTCTCAGCCTTGTTATCTTGTCTCTTGAAGGGGTTAAGAGCAGTATGTATTTCAAAGGACGTTATTAAAGAAGGACTTTGAACTTAACTAACCCAAGAGTGGCACAGACCCATTGGGCTCTATATTCGGATATGCGGCAGAGGTCATACACTCAATTTCCCATAGGGCATGTGCACATAACATCCCCAAATGAAGTGGGTCAGGAAAGAAGATGACAAGAGCCGGCCGACACTCACCTTGTGCCACGGAGGACAGTCAGGGACAGGGGTGGGGGAGGGAGAACTGGTGAAATGGAGAGAGCTGGAAGCATCCAGACTGACAATCGTCATTTTATCTAGACGCTGGATGCCATGAGATCCGGGAGATCTATGGTAGCCAGGCCTCCACATTTCAAGAAAAACCAGAAAGCCAAATTCTAATGTGAACTCTCACAATTTTAAAATATTGGCAAAAATGTGAATTGCAAACCCTTTGAGGTCTAGCACTGTGTGAGCCAGACAGAAGATATTGGCAAGCCAGTATCTGATACTGGGATTCGAAGGAAGGGGAGAATACATTTGAAGGAGCTGGTATAGGCGGAGCATAGAATGCACTGATCCTGACGCTGACTGTTTTTATTAGGAGCCTCTGGCTCCATCAGGTGAGGTCCTTCCTGCTGGGAAGCTCTGCAGAGCACGCACAGAGGGGAGACCCTGGTTTCATCTCGGTTCTGTACCAGGAGGTCTGAAGGTTGTTTATGTGAGGTTCTGGAAGTTTCTACGAAGGGTTCCCCCACAGCACCTGCAGCAGACTAGCTGGAGGGCTGGCCAGAGCACAGGTTCCTACTCACTCTGAATTTCTGGGGGTGGAGCCCAGCAAACAAGTGACTCCTTCATGCACAGTAGTCTGAGACCGCTGGCCTGGGATGGTCATGTCCGATCAAAGTCTGAGTGTTGAGCTGGCTCCTCCCTAGGCCTTGGTTACTCCTTGGATTTGAATGAGACCCTGTCCCCAAAGCTGCCTGCCCGGACAGCACCCATCCGGCAGTTTGGGAGATAGTTGCATCATGGTCCTGACAGCCTGGGAAGTGGGGGAGCCGTGTCCAGAACCGTCCCCTGAACAGCCAGAGAGCATGTGAGGCTGGGGAGAGCTGCCTCCAAGGAATCTGACCTTCAAAGTTGTTGGGTACAGCAGGGTCCCAGGAGCAGATTAACTCAGCGTTCTGCACTGAGGGGACCTCACCTATCTTCCCAATGTCTCTGACTCTGATCTTGGGTAACTTACCCCATTGAACAAAGGTATGGCTGTGGAGTCAGACAGACCCAGATTCAGCCACCAGGTCCAAAGTTGTGAGACTTGGTGGGTGCCACCACCTCTCTGAGTCTTGTAAGGTAGGTTTGTGAGGGTAGTTGCCCGGATGACTTGGCATGGAGACAGGACTGGAAGGTGTGCTGCGGAAACGGACCTGGGGAGCAGTGGGGTAGGGAGAGGCTGGCAAACTCAGGGTCAGGCATGCAGCCTGTGAGCCAGCCTGTCCCCAATCCCTAGCACGCCAGTGGTCACTCCTGCCTGACTTCTTACTCCTCGAGATAGAACAGCAACCACCGATTGCCAAAGAAGCAGCAGGGGTCCTGGTAGAAGCGGATTCAGGGGGACTTGGGGGCTCTTTTCTCATCTGGTGGGACTGAGTCATGCTAGTGTTAATGGAACGGGTCAGTCACCTTGCACTGTCCAAACCCACTTCTCCATGACCTCCCAGCACCATCAGTAATCTCACTGGACACCCTCAGCGCCCTGCCCTTCCCATCCCATTAGCTACCTAACTCTGACCGTCAGCATCTATCCCCAACCTCTCTGCCCAGGCCAATCTCCAGCCTGGCTGTTGGCCATGGCCCCAACCTCTCTGCCCAGCCACTGAACCTCATGCTCCTCTGTACCACTCTGATCATGCTTAGGCCCACAGACCCTTTAAACACTCCTGGTTGCTCACAAAAGTAGTTCTAAACCTCAGAAGCCCCTGGAGAGTCCAGAGATTCTGCGTCAGGTGGTCTGGTATAGAAAGCCAGCTTTGTGCAGTCCACCGCTGGTTCCAATGTGCAGCCAGAGTCGAGCAGGGCCAGCTTGCCCAATCACATTTTAATGCCATAATTCAGGAGTCCTTGCAGAGAGGACGGGCACACAGCTCGTATGGTGCCAGAATATCATTAACATTTCCCTTCTTTACGGTCTACTTGAATTTAAATTCCTGGGAACCAGTAGAACCTTCCCCTGGGAAATGCTATGGGAAATGGTAGATCGGTTAGGAGCCACTTACGACTCCACTCCCTGCAAAACTCAGTGTCGTGAGCATTCTTCCGAGCGAACCTGTTCTAGATAGAGCTCTGACCTTCTGAAACGAATGCAAAGGAGCTTCGAGTGTTCGGAGCCCAGGCTGGTGAGAGCCCCGGTGGGCTGGGACAGAGAGCACTGCCTGCCTTGGCACTGGCTCTACTATTTGCTGGCTGTTCAGGCAGAACACCCCTACTTCTCATGAGGTTGAACCAGGGCAGTTTGGGGTAAAACAGTGATTGTAGATGAGCTTAGGCCTTCCCCCAATTCCCTTCCTTATGCTGGACTTCTAAGGCTTGGAAAAAAAATCCCAATTGAACACGAATGCCTAATTCCATGCTCTGTGGGCCGGCTTCCTCCGCCGGCTTCCCTGACACCGCTGTGTCGTATCTTGACCTCGAATTCAACACACACGTCTCCTGTCCTACCGCACTGTGTCTGCTGTCTCACTCAGACATCCTTAAAGACTATCATTTGAGGGGAAAAAAAAAATCAGTAAAGTGTTTGCTATGATCTTTTTTTAAATTTTTTAAAATCTTTTTTTTAAACTAATTATTATCCATAACTTGTAGCATTCTTCATTAAAGTTTTGCTTTTCTCAAAAATCAAATAGAAACCTACCACAAACAAAAAGCTTTCTGCTTCCATCATTGGGTCAGGTAGAGTCCACCTGTGTGTTCCCCCTGCCCCGCCCCAATGCCCCCTGCATCAGTGACTGCAGCACCGCTTTCAGGTCTTTCTCTTCCAGGCCCTTCCTCCTGCCACACAGTGGTCTCTGCCCACCCCTCTCCAGGCATGCTGCGCTCCTGTTTCTGTGTATCTAATGCCTGCGTGATTTTTCAAGCCTGACCCAAACGTTTTTTTGACACCCTCACCTTGATGTTGGCTGCAAAGAGTCACTTCCGCTTTTAACCCCATAATTTCCTCTGTTCCTCTCTGTGGCACGGATCCTGCCCCACTAGGTGTTATTTCCCATGGGAGCTCTCTCCTCCTGAGTCCAGAGGTCTTATCACAGGACATGCTCAGGGACTCCTGGATGAATGAGGGAATGAGGGAATGGATATGGCCAACTTGTATTTTCTGGAAGAAAGGATAGGATGAGGGGCTGAGGGGCGGTGTGGAGAGGCAGTGACGGGAAAATCTCCCAAGCACTGGCCTCCAGAGTCTGCTGCAGCCTGGGCCTCTGGTTCCACCGAGTGGGGCCGGTCTCAGGGGTTCTTCTCCGTGGGGTCAGCTCTGGCTCTGGCCTCTCATTTGAATTACCTTATAGAAGTGCCTGCCATCCACCGACACTGAGCCCAGCACACCACACAGCCTCTGACTTCATGACTGGACTTCAGCCCAGGCGGGGCCCAGGTCATACAGCAGTTGGTGGCAGAGTGGGGACTCAAACCCAGGTCTGCCTGACTCCAGCCCAGAGGAGCTAAGTCTGAGTCCAGCCCAGAGGAGCTAAGTCTGGCTGGACCTCATAGCAGTTGTGGACCCTTGCCAAGTAGGCTCAGCTCTCTCAGCCTCCATTCCCCAGAGCATGGATGGGGATTCAGTTAGGAAGAAGCCCACACACCTGCCAGGGGCAAGAGGATACCTGCCCATCCCCCCTCCCCTAGTCAGTACCTGCTGGTTCTGGTCCCGAGTGTCCTCTGTGTGATACAGCACAGCCCACCGGCCCACAGCTGACACGTTGACCCACAGGCACGGGTACTGGGGCACCTTCTTGCCCTCTAGCTCCTCCTGCTCCCTGATGCTGGTCTCAATCAGATGGCACGTGGATTTCTGGGTCCACACACTGGGGAGACCGTGCAGACACATACATATGTCAGAACCCGGGTGACGCAGAGCATCGGGTTTCAAACCCTTTAGAGAGACCCGGGGCGTGTGACCCTCATCTTGCCATAAGCATCCAGCACTAAAGGAGTGTGACTCCAGAGTGGTTGGGCCCAAGAAAAGAACCATAGAATCAGAATAGCAATGCTTATTAGCCTCTTAGACATCATTTACATAAGTGGTTCTTACCCTGGCTGCTGACCCAAAATCCTGGGGAACTTTTGAGATGATTCCCATGTCCCAGCCATACCCCAGAACAGGTGAATCAGAATTTCTAAGGTGGGCAAAGTTCAGGCCCTGATATGTTTTTAAAAGCTCCCTGCCTTGATTCTAATAAGCAGCCAGACCCCAAGACCCATCTTGTAGGGGGTAGGAAGAAAAGCTCAGAGAGGTCAAGGGACTTCTCTGAGGCCACACAGGACCCGAGTGCAGGTCTGATTAGCTTCAGAATCTGTGCCTTTCCCCCCCAAAAAGAGGTAATGCAGAAGGGGCTTGATTTGTGCCAGGGTAGGGAAGTAGGTGGGGACAGGGCTGAACCTGGAGATAACGGGTCACAGGCACACAGCAATTCTGAACAGTGCCTCCTTTGGGGAAGATTCCAACCTGGAATCAGTCCAGGGTTATAAAAAGTGACAAAGATGCAGGCTCAGAAGAGGCTAACAGGCTCATCAACACATCAGCAAATCAATTGTGACTCCTCTCGCATTTATCTGGCAGGACACATGTTGCCAGATGGAGGGGCTGTCAGCAGCTGGAACATTCCCAGAGGCAAGGGTCGGAGACTTATCCTCAAAAAAACAGGTTGAGAGAATAGAGTGTGTTTGTTCCAAACAGAGAACGGATCAGGAACTTCACAGCTTTGCCTTTAAAAGTCCAAGTGGTTGACATGTCAGGAAGCAAGGAACATTCTCTGAGATTCCAGAGCAGAGCTCCATGGAAGCAGCTTTTGGCTCAGTGTAGACATTTCCTACTTCTCAGAAAAGCCCCAAAATGAAATGGTATATACCATGAGGTCCTGAGCTCCCTGTCCCTTGAGATATTCAACAGGAGGCTAGACGCTCACTTGGCCGCGAGCTTTCAGAAGGGGAATCAAACTGTGCGGACAAGCTGTGAAAATCTATAACCTCTGATTTCTCCTGGGATCAAACTCACACTGGGGGTGGTTTGCTCTGATCTTTTGCTGCTTTTTATGAGAAGGGCCTCCTATGTCGGCTACCCCCATGTCCCAGAACCCCAGATGAGCAGGGACCCGTCAGACCTACCCTCCCTGAACTCAAACCCTTCACCCTCAGAATGATTGTCCAGCCCTTCCTGCCTGGTGTGAAGTCAATGGGGAGAGAGGTAGGAAGAATGATGGACTTCCTGGTCGACCAGATCCATCGAAGAGCAGCTGGAGGACGGGGCAGGTCAGGAGAGTTCCATACCTTTTCTGGTAGAGGGGCAGCACGGTCGTGCCCAGGATATAGTAGGCGATGACCGCACACACCACCATGGCCACACCCAGGCAAAGGGCTCGAGTCTCTCCCCGCTTCTGGGCCATCACCAGCTTCTTTCCCATGTCCACTGCAGGCACTGGTCATTTCTAGAGCCACAGAGGCAAACAGACATGAGATCAGCACAGGCAACGAGTAACCCACAGAAGATGGGACAGGTAAAAGGGGACGGTGCTCAATGGTCAACATCACCTCTAGTTTGTTACAGAGCTTTGCAACTCCTGAGGTCTTTTTGAACACACGTAAACCTCCCACCAACTGAGAGGCAAGTGTTATCATCCCCATTCTACAGTTGAATCATCTGTGGCTCAGAGAGGTAGAGAGACTTGTCCAAGGCCACACAGTGTGTGGTAGGTTCAATAATGACCCCAAGAGATCCATATTCTCAGCCCTGGAATCTGTGAGTGGTACTTTACGTGGCAAAGACCTTAATTTAAGGTCCTGAGATGGGGGGGTTATCCTGGATTATTCATGTAGAACCTAAACGTAATCAAGGGTCTGTACTGGAGCAAGGTGAAGGGAGACGAGACACAGAAGAGAAGATGATAATGACCAGGGTGGAGAGCTTGGAGTGGTGTGGTCACATGCCAGGAAGTATGAGCAGCCACCAGAAGCCAGAGGAGACAAGGAACAGTGGATTGTCCCCTCAGCCTCGGATAGAGTGGGCCCACCCGACACCTTGATTTCAGCCCTACCAACGCCTCGCTGGCTTCCAGAATTCTGTGAGAAGAGATTTCTATTGTTTGAGGTCACCAAGTTTGTGGTGATCTGTTAACAGCAACGGTAGAAAAGGAATACAGGAGATAAATGAATACAGTGGACAGTAGCGGTAGGACATCTGAGCACTTTCTTCCAGGACACTCGTCTCAGAAAAACATGGAGCATTTCACAGTTTACAAATAATCTCAAGGCAAGGCTGCCTGGGCTGGGGACAGCAAGCAGAGAAGGGCCAGGAGGGCTGAGTGCCCCAAACAAAACCGGTTCTTTCCTGGAGCATGGGGTGCCCTCGAGGAGCGGCCCTTGGCGTGTGCCCTACCTTCTAGCCCCTCAATCCTCCCAGCCCCAGACACTCCGGATGGTGGGAAGGCAGGGGTGCTGTGTGACCAGGTCTAAGATGCTAGGAGGAGAGGAGAGGAGAGGAGAGGAGAGGAGAGGAGAGGAGAGGAGA